>NC_069503.1:861330221-861630221 GCF_027579735.1 Bombina bombina | reverse complement strand
TACCCATTCCTAACCAATTCAAACACACTAGGCCTATTCCTCCAATGGTCAAGGCCCCTTCCCGTTACTTCGAACTCCCAGGGGCTCCCTAATAGAGATTTCCTGTTATGTTTTTATTTTTAATAAATATTTATATTATTTGTTATTGACATTTTTTACCAGTGAAAGTCAAAACTGATAGAGATTTTTTTTTATATTAGTTTGCATGAGAATGTTAAAGTAATGAAAGCTTCATATGCAGTATTTCTGAACTCCAGTACATGTAACTAAGCAGATTTTTAAGCAAATCTTAAATGGGAGGTATTCACATTTATCCATTAAACCAACTGTATTATTGATCCTTTGTTGAAGAGATACCTTGGTGGTAGCATGCAGGTATAAAATGTCATTATTACCTGCATACTCATAGGTGTCTCCTTGAACATCAAGGCCCTTAACCACCTCTGGGCCCATTAAATTAACTACCCATTTTTCATAATCCATCAAGTTTGCAGTATATTCTGGCCCACCCCCTGTGCCTCTTGCTGATCTTTTTTTTAGACATTCTTTATTTTAGTTATTCTTTTAATGTAAGAAAATCTTTTTTGTTTTAACAGTTATTAACCATTTTAGGATTGCTGCCCTATGCAAACAGCTCTTCACTTATTTGTTGCCACAAAAAAAAAAAAAAAATCTATATATATATTGTATCTACTGTATGGGGTCAATTTAACAAGGTGCAGACAGACATGATCCGCTATAGCGAATTATGTCTGCCGCACATCGATAAATGCCGACAGCATACACTGTTGGCATTTATCATTGCACCAGCAGTTCTTGTGAATTGCTGGTGCAACACCGCCCCCTGCAGATTTGCAGCCAATCAGCTGCTAGCATGGGATGTCAATCAACCTGATCGTATTGGATCAGGTTTATTTACGGCGATGTCTGTCCGCCGCCTCAGAGCAGGCGGACAGGTTATGAAGAAATATCAAAGATAAGAGAGGGTGCATACACTATATATACACTGTACATCTTCAAAAAACAACATACACAGCTCATTCAATATATGGCACTTCTACCTATTAACATACAATTATATCAAAGTCCCATGTTGAAAGTCACTATCATAGTGCAAAAAATCAGGTATGTCCTCAGTGTGAATGATGACTGCACTCCTCTTCACAGAAGATACTGGAAAAACTGGAAAATAGAAGAAAAAGAGGGGCGCCTCATCTGTAGAATCACCAAATCAAAAAAGCCAAAGCTTATGCACTCAAGCCAAATTGGTACTCACATTTAAAATAAGCACCCCAATATGCTAATGGGAGCAGACTGACAAAATATGGTGTGTCAGTACACCCACTCCAGGATATCCCCGCCAGGTGTGTCTGTAATGGAGAGTCAAGACAACAAAGGAAACCTCATGTGCAGATGAACCAAATAGATGGAACAATGGAGATAATTATGCCAAATGGGTACTCACAATATCCAATAGCATCTACCAGCATACCTATGTCCTGGTAGATGCAGACTGATAATTTTAAGTTAGAGTGCATCAGCTCACCCACTCCAGGTGTTACTAACGATATGGTCCAAAAACAGGACAAATGCACAAACAGCCCAATATTGGGAAATAAGGGGTAAGGTAGAAACCACTATACTTGTGTTATAGTAAAAAACATTTTTATTAAAAGACTGAAAACAAAAATTGAAATTAAAAATTAAAATATTAAAAGAATATAATAACAACAAGTAATGGTCAAGGGGATAATCTAATCTAATGCAACATGTTTCTCAGCTCTGAAGCGCCGTTTCCTCAGGCATGTATACACCTTACCTCTATCCTGCTATTTAAACCTTTATGCTACAATACACAATTGATTAAAGAACAACATCCACAATGGGCGTGCCCATAAGACACATGTTATGCATTAATCCAAACACCAAACATATTATTCTTATACATAAAGCATTGTGTTTAGAATATTCAAATACATCATCATCATCATGTTAGCTAGTCAAACTTTAAGTTGCAACCATCTCTCTCTCTCTCTACCATAATGAATTTCTCTGTTAACACATCTACATTCCCCATTTTGTTTCTATATTGTTGTTTTTATTAAAATGTACTTATCAGTTTGGTGTCCTATATTGACTGAGTGTTCTGTATTTCAATAAAATTGTCTCAATTTAAACAGTCATCATTAAAGGGACATGAAACCCAAAAATTGTCTTACATGATTCAGATAAAGAATACAATTTTAAACCACTTTCCAATTTACTTTTATTATCTAATTTGTTTCATTCTTTAGATATCCCTTGTTTAAGAAATAGCAATGCACATGGGTGAGCCAATCACATGAGGCATCTATGTGCAACCACCAATCAGCAGCTTCTGAGCCTATCTAGATATGCATTTCAACAGAAGATATCAAGAGAATGAAGCAAATTAGATAATTAAAGTAAATTGGAAAGTTGTTTACAATTGCATGCTCTGTCTAAATCACAAAAGAGATTTTTTGGGTTTCATGTCCCTTTAATTTTAAATCTGTTTTAAGCTCCCTTCCTTTTCATATACCATAATTGTTTGTTATGATTTTAACTCCATTTTATTAAACTATTTATAAAACAAAAAGGATTTATTTTTCACCTAATGATGTACATAATGCAGGATTCAGCTCTTCCATGATATCTCTCTAAATAATCATTGATCAATTGCATGTATTCTACATACAAACAAACAAACAACTTATACTTCCTGCTATACTTCTATAGTTAATGACTAGTAGCCAATCCTCACAGACTACATTCTCTGAACAGGTCGTATCTACCAATCATGGACAAGTTCTCATTTTAACAATTGTTTGTGATTGTGCAGACCATTTTAATAGGTAACCAAAACCTTACACTTCGTGCTATACTTCTATAGTTAGTGACTAGTAGCCAATCCTCACAGACTACACTCTCTGAACAGGTCATATCTACCAATCATGAACTAGTTCTCATTTTGACAATTGTTTCTGATTGGGCAGAACGCTTTAATAGGTAACCAAAACCTTGCACTTCCTGCTATACTTCTAGTTAATGATTAGTAGCCAATCTTCACAGACTACACTCTCTGAACAGGTCATATCTACCAATCATGGACAAGTTCTCATTTTAACAATTGTTTGTGATTGGGCAGACTGTTTTAATAGGTAACTAATCCCTTGGACTCTATTCTTCTGTGAAAATATCACTAATAAACACTGTTTAACAAAAAAAATAAAAAATAAAATCCTTTGTGTATATATAACCAAAAATCTGTATATGTATCCTCTGATACTGTACATTAATGCGTACCATCTATACTCATCATATATACTTATCAAATCCAGTATAATCAACCCTTAGTGTAAATAGTTTAAGTGTGCAGAAAAGGGAACCTGTATTCCAGTTCACATAAATAATCCCTTTGTATAAATATAACCATGAATCTGTGTATGTATCCTCTGATACTGTGTAATAATGCATGTCATCTAATTGATAATTTATACTGATAAATTCCAGTATAATTAACCCTTAGTGTTAGTGTAACCATGACTATACAGTGTATATAAATATAAATAACAACAGACAATTCGGCAATCAGTTTTATAGATTGTGACTATTTTAATGTTACCCACTCTGTGAGTTTATTCTAATGTGTCTTATTTATGGCAATGTAAGAGATTCTACACAATAATATTACTGTGTTCCTTTTGTTGTGCTTATTTAATAATATACTATGTGTTGCTAAGTGTAATTGTATGTGTCGCTTTAGTTCTGAAGGCAACTAAAATGATACATTATATAATGTGTTAGAATAAAAAACATATGTTGCTAAGTGTGACGTATATCACTTTAAATGTGTCATTTACTCTATTTAACCTAGTAGCAAGCTAGACCTAGGGAAGGGGCTAATATATGACAATATGAAATGGTCTGTATATTTGTACTAATTGTATGTAGTGTGAATATAATTGATCACATTAGATCTAATAATAATACCCATTTAGACTCATATCCAAAAGGGGCATGAGTCCATACATATGGTATATCCAGATGGTGGATAGGGATAGATACAAGTGCAACTAGAAAGACTAAAGCAAATCCTACAATGACACTCAGAAAGCTGCTAGATCTAGAACTTTGTTTAGGCCAGAGGGAAACAAAGACTGTAAACGATATATATCCAATATGTCTCCCTCTGGTGCAAACGAGTGTATCTATTATAGCCCACAGCACTAGGGATGCTCTCAAGAGGTGTGATCTTGAAACTATGGTAACACCCATTGTGCTGTGTCGTAATATGTCTGGAGACACTGTTTCATTGAACGTTGTTTGATATTTCTTCAGTGTTCACTCCATCTAGTACGGATGGTCCGCAGGTGCAGCCTAATTATTGTAGGCCACACCTGCAGGTTAGAACATAAATGACAAAATTATTGCCACAGTTGATGTAGCTCTTTAGAGGTATAGTCTATCCCGTGGCATGACATGCCACTGGCTTACTCCCATGCGTTACATATTTGCACATGTAACATCTGCTTTTATTGCATCTTTAAGATCCTATTTTGCCCTTATTGAGATGTGCAAGATTTTTCTTACGTGTATTCATCCTTTTTGCTATTACTACCTTGTTTGAGGCTAATTTTTGCTTACGACTCGGTGCTCTACGAAACACCAATCTTGGACTATTTTTGAGTATATTTTTAAGATACGGATCTTTAAAGATTATGGGCCAATATTTGTTCAAAATTTGCCTGATCTGTTTATGTTTCCGAATTATATTTTGTGATAAATGCTGGATTATCCAAATTTTTCTTTTTCTTTTTAATAATAGATTCTTCCTCTATAGAAAGAGGAGAACATTTTTAAATGTGAGTACCAATTTGGCTCAAGTGCATAAGCTTTGGCTTTTTTGATTTGGTGATTCTACACATGAGGTTATGGAGACCGCTGCTTCATAACTTCTGTTTCCGGCGAGCCTTCCGTATGGAGCTTGATAAATTGACACCTATCTATCTATTTATCTATGTCTATCTATCTATCTATCTATCTATCTATCTATCTATCTATCTATCTATATACACAGTATGGGCTCCATGTACTAAGCTGTCAATTCATCCGTCATTTTAGACGCGGCTAAACTCGCCGTTACTCGCCGCGGGCGAAATTGTGTCCGCTGTAGCTATGTACTAATAATCCCACAATAAATAGACACGTCTAGCCCGCCGCGAGCAGTGGCGGAATATTGATAAATTTGACGCCTCGCTCGCCGCGACTAAGCTGATGTACTTAACTTTCAGTTGAATTGTCTGGCCAATTGTTAACACGTGACATGTAAGGTGTCATGAACGTCATAGTAGTCGCGGGAATAGAATTTTGCTCCTATAAATGTACAACTTTTCTAAACAACTTTAACTTCCGGTATAACCCAGTCTGCCTTAAAATGTAAGAATCATGACAGGAGCCAGGAAAGTTAGAACGGACACTGATAATCCTCATGTGGGGGTCACAGACCATCTGGACATTCAAGGAATGGAAATGCTTTCGATTCCTATAGATCTCCTCACGAGCTTGAAGTGGTCTTACAGCAACATGGGTACAGTCTATGGCACCTAGGACATTGGGCATCCCAGCCATCCTATAGAAATTTGACTTGATAGATTGCCATTCTTCAGGGGTAGATGGCAAACAAACATATCGATGAAAAATAACCATCATAGCCCCTATTACTTTGGATAAGTGGCGTGAAAAAGCAGATTGACTCATTCCAATAATGACGCTAGAAACTGCCTGAAAGGAGCCTGTTGCAAAAAAATGCAATGCAGCTAATAGTTTCAGAAGTCACGGAATAGCTTGTGAACGAGCAGTCATCGGCTCCAAATGATCTTCAATCTCTCGATACAGGTGTAATATCGATTCACGATCAAGCCGGAATCTTTGTATGATCTCTCGGTCAGAAAGGCTGTGCAAACCAACCCGTGGAAGGAATACACGGGGGACACGAACTCTCCTTCTTCTAACGATATGATTAGCTACGTTTCCAGTATTCTGTCTTCTAGCCCGGATTTGCATCAAACGGAGAATAAACAAAAACAGAATTCTCTCCATAGCTGCTGAAATGAACAATGTAAGTACAATGCTGATATTACTGCCTTTTATATATGTATAGACTGGCATCTAGAGTGGCTTTCCTATTGTTTTGTACCTTGCCCGCCACCTAAAAGGTGGCGAGGCAAAAATAACGAGGTGGGGGCGGAGATTGACGCGAGCGGACAAACAGATTTTTTAGTACATTCGTTTTTGGCGAGTTGGTGGTCAAATGTGTCTAATTACAGTAAAAAATGGAGAGGTAGCGAGGTTTGGCGGATAAGTACGCTCGCAATTTTAAAGATGCGAGTTTTAACATAATTGACGGCTTTGTACATATCAGTTTGCGAGTTTTGACGCGAGATTTGTTGCGGGTAGCTCGCTGACTGCTTAGTACATGGAGCCCTATATATATATATATATATATATATATATATATATATATATATATATATATATATATATATATATATATATATATATATATATATATATAAAAACAATTAACTAACAACTATATAGAGAAATATAAAAAGACAACATCTCTGCCTGAAAAAAATGCAAAAGAAGGGGCAGAATAAAACAAACTTTAATAATATATAAGAAATAACACGCCAATACTTCACATAATAAAATTATTCTCTTCTAATAGGATAAAAAAAAATCCTGTTGGCAACTACTGCAAATGGCATAAGATAAATAAATAATATGAACAGGATATCTTCTCTAGAAAAAGATGATTTGAATTGTATATTACTTTTGCCTCAACAAAACTCTAGTTTTTGTTTTTTTATAAATATCTGCAACTTTTTAGATTTCCCATAGTGTGAACTGTCAGAAGCAAACTCATATTTTTTTTGGCTCATCTGCCAGTTAGATAAATCTTACCCACAGTCAGCTAGATTACAAGTTTTGCGTTGCGGCTTTTAATTCTGAAATATGGCATTTTCCAGCGAAAAACAGCAACGCAGCTATTACAAGTGTTGTCAGCATAGCTGTACCACACATCTTTTAGCCTGTACTGCAACCTCAGTCCCGCACACGTAAAAATTACTTTTTTTCATGGGATTCCCATAGCACCGGTATTACGAGTTTTGCGGTACGGCTAAAAAGTGAGCGTTACAGCCTAAAATAACAAGATCGATACCGCCATCTAAAGTCATCTAATGTATTAAAAATTACACTAACACCCATAAACTACCTATTAATCCCTAAACCAAGGCCCTCCCACATTGCAAACACTATAATAAATGTATTAACCCCTAATCTGCCGCTCCCGACATCACCGCCACTAAAATTTTTTATTAACTCCTATCCGCCGATCCCGACATTGTCGCCACTATAATAAACTAATTAACCCCTAAACTGCTGCCCTCCCACATCGCAAACACTATTTAAATATTAACCCTAATCTTCCATCCACCCACACCACCGCTATAATAAACATATTAACCCCTAAACCTCAAGCCCCCCACAACAAAATATACTAAAATAAACTATTAACCCCTGAACCAAAAGCCCCCACAACAAAACAAATGTATTTAAACTAGTAACCCCTAAACCTAACGACCCCCTAATTTTAGATTAAAATTACAATTTCCCTAGCCTAAATTAAATTAAAATTTACCTGTCAAATAAAAAAAAAAAATTAAACTAACAATTAAACTATTATAATTATTAAACTAAAATTAAACTAACTACCAATTAAATAAAACTAAACTACCAATAAAAAATCCTAACACTACTCGAAAAAATCTAATTACAAAAAATAAAAACTAACTAAATTACAAAAAAAACATTAAATTACGAAAATAACAAACAAATGATCAAAAATAGAAAATAATTGCACCTAATCTAATAGCCCTATCAAAATAATAAAGCCCCCAAAATAAATAAAAAAAACCCTAGCCTACAATAAACTACCAATGGCCCTTAAAATGCCTTTTGTGGGGCATTACCTGTAAAAAAAAAAATACAAACACTCCCTTAACAGTAAAGCCCACCACCCAACCAACCCCCCCAAATAAAAAAACTATCTAAAATAACCTAAGGTAATCATTGTCCTGAAAGGGTCATTTGTAATGGGCATTTTGCTCTTTTACATTGCCCAAACCCTAATCTAAAAAAAAAAACCCACCAAGAAAACATGAAAAAAAAACCTAACACTAACCCCTGACGATCCACTTACAGTTGTTGAAGTCCCGCTTGAAGGATCTTCATCCAGCCAGAGAAGTATTCATCCAGGTGGCCTCTAGTATCCTCATCCAGCTGGCGAAGTCCTCATCCAGGCAGCAAGAAGTCTTCATCCAGGCGGCCTCTTTGATCTTCATCCAGCCGGCGCGGAGCATCCTCTTCATATGGTCGCCGCCATACACTGGATCTTCAATGCAAGGGACATGATTCAAGATGGCGTCCCTTGCATTCCTATTGGCTGAAAAAATTGTATGAGCCAATAGGAATTAGGGTTGCTAAAATTATATTGGCTATTAAAATCAGCCAACAGGATTTAAGCAGCTCTCATTTGATTGGCTAATTCGAATTGTCAGCGCTATAGAATGGCAATTCTAATGGCAGCGATATAGAAAATTAAATAACGTAACTTTTGTTGCGTTCGTTAATTTCTCTATAGCGCTCAAAACTCGTAATCTAGCTGAGTATTATTTAATAATACCTCAGAACACAATAATACCTTGATTGGGGCATCCCATTGCCCATAACACAATTTTTAAAGGAGTGGATTGACTAGAGTATGTTAAGTGTTAACATTACCTATACAAAGAAATAAAGACACCTATTTATTTTTAAATAATTGCCAACATAAGAATATTTATGTTAACTGAAAAGAAAAAAAAATCCAGCTTTATTTACAACATTTACAAACTGCTGGTCAATAAACCATTCTAAGTCTTACTTTTTTTTATAAAGCCCCTAGATTAATGAAAAAAAAAATATATTTTTATAATGGTACTACAATATGCACTTTTGTTTAGTATGGATGCCTTGGTGGGAAGGGTAAAATCTCTGAAGGCAAAGAACTAAATATTATATATGGTATCATGATCTTTTGACTTCAGGTTCACATTGTTTCTTTTTGCCTTAAGCATAGTATTGAATAATCCAACTATAATCATTGTTTCTGTCAAATTGTGTGTACAATGCTCTGTCTTTGCTATACAAAAAAATAAATCACTAAACAGAGTTTATCTGATAAATTAATATCTATGTCATAAACATCCACATTGTATATTGTATTTTGTATCTAGTCAGAATAAAGTGCCCTTTTATTGACTTTTTCAGCTAAAGATATTTTATAGGGTAGAAATAGTGTGTTAAACTGGCAAATACACTTTTTGATGATGGCTGAATATGACGTACCCTTTCAATAGCACCAACACATTGTCAGAATGAATCACATACAAATTTCATCAGGCAGAATATAGATATTCCAGAGGTGAATGCATAAAATGAAAGATTTGTTATAATGGCAAAGTAAAAGGCCTCTGTTCAAAAAAAATATGCAAATGTTTAATTAAACTAAATTACAGAACATAAGTAAAAAAAATGGCCTATGAATATATTTAAATGAACTAATTTAATATACACTAGCAAATTTGTAATAAACAGTGACATTTTGCTACTCTATGGGGCCTATCTATCAAGCTTCAAATAGAGCTTGATGGCCCGTGTTTCTGACGAGCCTGCAGGCTCGCCAGAAACAGCAGTTATGAAGCAGCGGTCACAAAGACCGCTGCTTCATAACCCTGTCCACCTGCTCTGATGAGGCGGACCGGAATCACCAGAATTCAACCCGATCGAGTACGATCGGGTTGATTGACACCCCCCTGCTGGCCAGAAACGCAAGTTATGGAGCAGCGGTCTAAAGACCACTGCTCCATAACCTGTCCGCCTGTTTTGAGGAGGCGGACAGAGATCACCACAATTAAACCCTATCAAGTATGATCGGGATGATTGAAAACCCCCTGCTGGCGGCCAATTGGCCGCGAGTCTGCAGGGGGCGGCGTTACACCAGCAGCTCACAAGAGCTGCTGGTGCAATGCTGAATACGAGAGTGTATTGCTGTCCGCATTCAGCGATGTCTGTCGGACCGGATCCGCACTGTCGGATCAGGTCCGACAGACATTTGTTAAATATGCCTCTATAGCTCAAGCTATTACAATTAAAGTTTATTATGTCTTTTTTTGTTTTAAGGAATATGTCTTTATTACACTATATTATTAGATGATCTAGTTGACATTTTTTAAAAATCAAATAAACATAGAAGTAAAAGGGGCACTAGATTTAGGGCTAGATTACAAGAGGAGTACTAATTTATTGTGCGCCCGCAAAAGGGCAAATTTGCCCCTTTGAGGGCACGCGATAAATAACCAGCCATTACAAATGACTTTTGCTGTCCAAACTTGCAGTAGCAATTAGTGCTTATAACATTAACCAGAGATCAGATCTCTGGTTATTTTATAGATGTCCCACGAATGCCTCCAAAATACATTGTATTGCATTTTAATAAAAAATAAATATGGTAGCATTTTTATTTTTTAATAAAATAACTGCACTAGGCAGTATTTTGAGGGTAAAGTTGGCGGGAGTGGGGTGTATATGTTTATATAAATATATATATATTAATTTAATATACCAGCTAGCATTGGATTGTGTTGGCTGTGATCAAGGACCCACGTATTCCAAATGTTGAGATGGGTACCAAGGTGCTCGGAGATTTAAAGGATAATCTAATAAGCATAAAGAAAAAAATGTAAACCCTATCCAGCAATCCCACATAACTCTTAATAAATAAAAGATTAATAGCTGTGAGAATCTCAAAACAAACACACTAATACGGATGTCGGGTATGTTGCAAACAAATCATTTAATGTCAAACAATTTAACAAGGTGCATGAATAAAAGTGAAAAGGTGACCACTCTATTCGTAATCCAAAATAATCAAAAGCATGTACAATTTGTTCATTACCCAATGTGTAGTTGCATAGGAAGACAATCAGAGGTAGTCGTTGGGATGATAACGCTGTAATTTTAGACAGCGTGGAAGTCGGTTCCAGCCGATTGACAACTGCTACACGTGTTTCACCCTACATCACTAAGGGCTTCCTCAGGCACAGTGAATCAATATCCGCTGTAGAGATTCTGCTCTATTTATTTATTGCACAATATAACCTAGAAGCTAAATGTAACTTCATTTAACAAGCTAAACTAAAATAGCTACTCAAAAAGTCACTCAACCTAACATCCGTAATAAGCACTATTTTATCTAAAATGCATATGTAATACCTAATGCATATATATATATATATATATATATATATACACACAAATATAAGCAGCAGGAGAGCACACTCACTTCTAAGTCAATCTGCCAGGGAGCATGCAGGAGTTGAATAATAGCAATGAACAAATGGCAGCACTCACTGGTCCTTTAAATGTATATTTTACTGTGTGACGTTTCGGGTACCGTATCCCCTTCCTCAGACGTAATTTAACTTCATTTAACAAACTAAACTAAAATAGCTACTCAAAAAGTCACTCAACCTAACATCCGTAATAAGCACTATTTTATCTAAAATGCATATGTAATACCTAATGCATATATATATATATATATATATATATATATATATATATATATATATATATATATATATATATATAGAGTACATAGAAACACACAGAACTCACAGATTTGAATGCGTGCCTAACAACTGTGAGTAAATAATATTATCTAAGCCACTTACATGAGGCATACATATGGAGGATTAGAGAGACCTATAAAGTGTATCCAGAGAACATTGCTGTGGTCATAGGATAAAATCAATATATCCTGACTATAGTTAGCATCTAGTGGTATATATAATAACCACATATTACATACATACAAAAATTATTATCCATGGCTTTAGTTGTTCAGAAAGGGGGCAAAGTTTAATTCTTCATTTAGACATTAAAGGTTGCAGTGAATTTAAATTGTATATACATCTACATTCAGATTTTAGGAGTAAATTATCCCAATCACCCCCTCTTTCACTAATGTCTATTAATTCAAGACCATTGAATTTCAAATCATGTACACTGCTCTGGTGCACCTCAAGGAAATGTCTAGCAACTCCACTGTCCTTAATTTTCTTGTTAAGAATATCCCTCCTATGCTCCTTCATTCATTATATAAATTCTCTATAGGTTTTACCCACGTAAAACCTGGGGCAGGAGCAAAAGGTGACGTAGACAACCCCCTCACTGCGACATGTAATGTGACCCTTAACTCCATGTGAATGTCCCTAGGTGTCGATCATAAACTGGCCCTTTAAGACATGTTTGCACATTTTACATTTGCCGCATTTGTAACAGCCATCCTTCTTTTGGTGCTTGCCTAACCAGTCATTATTCCCTTTGTAATGGCTATGAACTAGTTTGTCCTGAAGTGAGGGGGCTCTTCTGGCTGTCATTAGGGGATACTTCCCAACAATTTTGTCAATTTCTGCGTCTTTGGTTATGATATTCCAGTGTCTATGTAGTACCTTTTTTAATTCTTCCTATTCAGAATTAAATGTACTAATAAACCTGACTTCAGAGCTGGTTTGTTTTTCCACTGTCTCATATAGTAATTTTTCACTTGGGGTTTCCCTAGCTCTGTGGTATCCCTTTTTGATTATTTTATTTGGGTATCCTCTTGCCTTAAACCTTTCCTTTAAGCCATCTGCATATTGCTTAAATGATGAAGCAGAAGAACAGTTTCTTTTCTGTCTAAGGTATTGGCCAATATAGGGATAGCATTAATTTGGTGTTGGGGATGATGACTAGAGGCTTCAAGTAATGTGTTTGCAGATGTGATTTTCCTAAATGTTTCTGTAACCAATCTATTTTCATACTTAGAAATGTTTATGTCCAAAAAAGTTAAAGATTAATAGTTCCAATCAAATGTAAATTTCAAATTCCAATCATTACTATTAAGTAACTGCATGAATTTTAACAGATCATCAGATGTGCCCTCCCATAGTAGGAGGACATAATCAATATAGCGAATCCATAAAATTATAGATTTATCATATTTGGTAGCAGCATCCGTGATATTTTCATTCTCCCATCTACCTAAATACAGGCATGTATAGGTTGGAGCACAACAAGCTCCCATTGCTGTGCCCCTTAATTGTCTGTAATATTTACCATCATATCTGAAATAATTTCTGTTCAGAACAAAACTTAGCAAGTCTATGACAACATTTGTATGGTCTATAAATGTATGACCCGTTGATTTAGAATGTCCTTAATTGTGTCAATACCTTTAGTATGAGGAATGGAGGAGTATAGTGCTTCCACATCTATAGACACTAGAATTGTTTGTGGAGTTCATTCCACATCATGCCACATCATCAAGTTTTCTTAACACTTCTGTAGTGTCTTTGATGTAGGAAGTTAAGGAGGTAAGATGGGGCCGTAGGCACCAGTCTAAATATTTGGTAACATCTTCCATTAATCCCCCCATTCCTGACACTATTGTCCTACCTGGGGGGGCAATTTCTGTTTGTGTATTTTGGGTGTTGTGTAAAAAGTAGGGGTAAGTTTAACTATATATAAGATAGTTCTTTTTTATTAATAAGCCCATCCACAAATGCTTTTTTGAGGATATTATCCAGTTCATCCTTATACTGAGCAGTGGGGTTACATTTTTCATATTGAGTAGTGTTGTTTAGTTGTCTCATACACTCTAATTTGTAGTCAAGCTTATTAAGAATAACTACATTACCCCCTTTATCAGGATAAAATAGACAAAGAAGTTCAGGAATCTAATGATTCTTCTCTGTGAAAGCCTATGAAAGTTCTTCTCTGTGAAAAGCATTACTGGGCTAAAAGAAGCTGCACCCAGGTGGTAAATCGCCATAGAACAGACTAACATATTGAGCCAGTTGTTCGTTCCTGTGAGTGTGCTTCTCTCTGTGTGTGTATATATATATATGTGTGTGTGTGTTTACATATTAACACATAAATATATATGTATATACCGGTACTTAAATACATATATATTTAATATTGCTGCAATCGCTGCGCTACTTACCCACTTTGCTGCACTTAGGTTCTGTGCAAACTCTGACGGCATCAGAACGAGGCTCACATTGGAGCCTATGAAGTGCGCCCTCCTGCAATTGCTGTCAACATGTAATAGCAGTGCACATCAGCGTGCTCTGGTATTACTCAGTGGAGCACAAATATCACTTTCACAAAAGCGATATTTACCGCTCCACTTGTAATATGGCCCTAAAAAACTATTGGTGTTATTTTGAAATGTCTTTGTACCAATTTTGTTTTCAGGAATATATAACATAATATCAGTACAATTTATGCTTTCTTGTATAAAAAGATACAGGAATATTATTGCAAGTAAAATATGCTACTTATACCATCCAAAAAAACAACAGATGCATTTTAAAGGCTGGACATGACTGCACATCTGTTCCAAAAAACGTAAACAAGAAAAACAAATATTTAAACAGTTTATAGATGCAATTTCTAAATGGTTATTATAAAAAATATTTTTTAATTCAATATTTACTTTTTACTTACAATAGTTAAGAGACTTGAGAATTTATTTATTTTTTACATCAAAATGGAGGTGAAACCAAATTTAGCGGCATAAAGATGACTGCAAAGATTCCATTTGGGATAAAATAATCAAACATATCTATTTAAATAAAATCAAAACTATTGTTAAAAATGTAAGTACTAACTTTAAACATGTACAATAGAGGGAATTTTCTGATAACTATCACCTAGATTACGAGTTATGCGCACTATAGGGAAATTAGCAAACACAACAAAAGTTGCGTTATTTAACCCTCTATAGCGCAGCCATTACAAGTTTTCAAACATCCGGCTTGTGCGTGCGATATGGCTGTGTTGAGCTCCATACCGCACACAATTCAAGCTCTGTTTTGACGTGCTCCTGCAAGCTTTCCCATAGACATTAATGGGGAGAGCGGGTCAGAAAAAAGCCTAACACCTGCAATCGCGGACAGAAAAGCTCCGTAACACAGCCCCATTGATGTCTATGGGGGAAAAAAAATAACTTTTAAACCTAACACCCTAACATAAACCTCACATCTAAACACCCCTAATCTGCCCCCCAATGACATCGCCGCCAGCTACATAATGTTATTAACCCCTAATCTGCTGCCCCTGATATAGCGCCACCTAAATAAAGCTATTAACCCCTAATCTGCCTCCCCTAATATCGTCACCACTATACTAAAATGATTAACCCCTATTCCCCTGCACCCAAACATCGCACACACTATAATAAATCTATAAACCCCTATTCCACTGCTCCCCAACATGGCTGCCACTAAATAAAGTTATTAACCCCTAAACCCCTTAGGTTTTATTTTTATTTCACAGGTAAGTTTGTATTTATTTTAACTAGGTGGACTAGTTAGTAAATAGATATCAACTATTTACAAACTACCTAGTTAAAATAAATACAAATTTACCTGTGAAATAAAACCTAACCTGCCTTACAAAAAATAAAAAACCTACCATTACAAAAAATAACAAACACTAAAATTACTAAAAATAAAAAACCTACCATTACAAAAAAAATCACAAACAAAATTATATACAACAATAAAAATTATTCCTATTCTAATACCCTTTAAAAAAAAAAACACCCCAAAATAAAAAAACCTAATCTAGACTAAACTAAACTACCAAGGGTGTTTAAAAGGGCCTTTTGTGGGCCCTTAAAAGGGCCTTTTGAAGGGCATTGCCATAAAGATAACAGCTCTTTGCTACAAAACAAAACAAACACCCCCTAACAGTATACAAACCCTCACACCCCAAACCCACAAAATAAAAATAAAGTAAAACCTAATCTACCCATTGCCCTGAAAAGGGCATTTTTATGGGCATTGCCCTTAAAAGGGCATTTAGCTCTTTTTCCTGACTTTAAAATGGCATTCAGCTCTTTTATGAAATGCCCAAGCCCTAATCTAACAATTAAAACCCACCCCAAAACGAAAAAAATATATTACACAAAATAACAAACAAATTATCAAAAATAATAAAAATTATTCCTATTCTAATACCCATTTAAAAAAACACCACCCCAAAAAAAACCTAATCTAGAATAAACTACCAATAGCCCTTAAAAGGGCCTTTGTAGGGAATTGTCCTAAGGTAAACAGGTCTTTTACCTGAAAAAAAAAATACAAAGACCCACTAACATAACAAATACAAACCCCCACCCCCCAAACCCCAAACCCACAAAATAATAAAAAAATCCTGAAAAGGGCATTTGTATTGGCATTGCCCTTAAAGGGCATTTAGCTCTTTTGCATTGCCCTGAAAAGGGCATTTAGCTCTTTTAAGAAAAGCCCAAACCCTAAACTAAAAAAACCACCCAAAAAAACCCTTAAAAAAACCCTGAAGATCCACTTACAGTTTTTGAAGTCTGGCTTGAACAATCTTCATCCAGGCAGCGAAGTCCTCATCCAGGCGGTGAGAAGTCTTCATCCAGGCGGCCTCTTCTATCTTCATCCAGGCGCCAAAGTCCTCATCCAGGTGGTGAGAAGACTTCATCCAGGTGGCCTCTTCTATCTTTATCCAGGTGGCATCTTCTATCTTCATCCTGTCGGCGTGAAGCGAGTCCATCCTGAAAACATCCAGCATGGAGCATCCTCTTCATATGGTCACCACTGTATACTGAATCTTCAATGTAAGGTACGCGATTCAAAATGGCGTCCCTTGCATTCCTATTGACTGATTTGATTTTGGAAATTCAAATCAGCCAACAGGATGAGAGCTTCTGAAATCCTATTGGCTGTTCAAACCAGCCAATAGGATGAGAGTTTCTGAAATTCTATTGGCTGTTCAAATCATAAAATCTTTATTATAGTGGTGACGATGTCGGGGAGCGGAGGAGTATGGGTTAATAAATTGTATTAGTGGCGGCGATGTCTGGAGCAGCAGATTAGGGGTTAATAACTTAAAAATAGTATTTGCGATGTGGGAGGGCCTCGGTTTAGGGGTTAATAGGTAGTATATGGGTGTTTAGTGTACTTTGTAACACCTTAGTTATGAGTTTTATGTAACAGTTTTGTAGTGTAAAACTCATAACTACTGCTTTTAGATTGCAAAATGGATCTTGTCGGTATAGGCTGGAACGCAGGTTTTTTAGCCTCACTGCAAAACTCGTAATGGAAGCACTATGGAAGTCCTATGAAAAAATATAATTTTTACGAGTGCGGGACTGACGTTGCGTTACAGGCTAAAAGGCTTGCGGTACAGCTATACCGACAAGACTTGTAATGGCTGCAGTGCTGTTTTAACGCTGAAATGACAATTTTTCAGCGTTAAAACATGAACGCACAACTTGTAATCTACGTGTATGTTAATTAGGGAGCTGCTTAAGGTATTTTGCATGATCGTTGTTCCATGAAATGAAAGTGTATTTGCTAATGAAGAAATGCTTCTAAAACTGATTCTAAACTGACTTTTGCTTTGAAGTCAACACTATATAATCCAAAAATGGAGCCAAATTTGATTGCTTTTTAATTTAGTATTTTGCCTGTCACACTGAATAATTGTAATCTTTACTGCAAGAATCTGTCAGCAGCACGATTAAAGCAGAAGGCAGATACAGCAGGTGGTAAAGGGAAGATGGCTGAAAGCAAAACAACTGATTGTCAAAGCATGTTAATCTTTTTTATGCATAAATTGCATATAAATTATAACACAATTTCTCTGAAGGTGATTTTTGACAGACATGAAGTGAATTGACCAATTGTTTATCTTCTTTTTTTTTTATAATTCTTTGACATTCATACATATTTAGGTATGCCTAAAGGGACATTTGCTTCTACTTTAAGAAATCAGAAATACAATGTTTTTTGTTTTTTTTTAAGAAAGTAGATAGATTGGTGTATAAAAGAAAAAACTAAACTAAAATACAACATTAAGAGCTCGATTAGAAGTGGCACAAATATCACAGGTGTGTTATTTGTGCTTGCATTATATCTGAAAGTAAATGCGAACGGGATAAATTAAAGTTGCACCAAACACAACATTAATACATTAAAATATACAGTTACACTCATAAAAATACTATCTGATAAAAATTATTCACATAAATACTCATAAAAAAATATTTTAAAGTGTTAAAAGGTATATGATATATGGCCATGTATTTGACCACAAAGGGCATGATAGCACAATCTCACCAGTAGTAGAAATGCCACGGTGCACTGCTGTACAGCATCCAAGTCTTCCAAAAATGCAGGCACTCATTGGACTTTGTTATAAAAATATAAACTTTATTGATCCATATAAAAAATGAGAGACATAACGTTTCGGCACCACATCGTGCCTTTGTCAAATGTCACACCGCATCCAAATTAATGCAATCACACACTTAAAATCAGCTATTTTAAGTGTGTGATTGCATTAATTTGATGCGGTGTGACATTTGACAAAGGCACAATATTTTATATATATATATATATATATATATATATATATATATATATATATATATATATATATATATATATATATTATATATATATATTGTATGTATATATATATACATACACACGTGTGTGTCTAAATAATAATTCCATAATAATATTTCATTTGTTTTATTTAGTATTTACTGTAAATATTTAACATTCCAATGTTTTTCACATACAGGAATATATTATTTGTATTTTAAATACATATTGCTATATGTATCTGTATATACCTATATCTGTATATCTATTCCTATAATATTAACATTGTTTACATATATATATATATATATATATATATATATATATATATATATATATATATATACACTTTATATAAAGTAATTTTTTTTGCAAAGATCATTGGAATGTAAAATATGTGTTTCACGACTGTTAGACCCAAAGGGGCCTAGTTATCAAGCCGTTAACCTCAAATACGCTGGAATTCCGCAGCGTATTTATGGCGAGGCTGATTCGCCTTAGTTATCAAAGGCTTCAGACCGGCAAAAGTAGAATTTTGTGTCGTAAACTTCGATCCGCCGCACTCCGTCCGACACAGATCGATTCTTACGTCACTCCAGATGTTCCGCACACAAGTGCGGCACAATCTGACTACTTTTGCTAGTTATCAAAAAACTAGCAGGTACGCTCGGCACTTTCACGGCCCAGCGTACCTGGTTTTCAAACCGCCAGCCTGGAGGCGGCGGATCCCATAGGAATCAATGGGAGTCTGACCATAGCGAAAGTACAAGTTCGCTGCTGACAGACATCCCATTGATTTCTATGGGAGCTGTCTACACCTAACACCCTAACATGTACCCCGAGTCTAAACACCGCTTATCTGACCCCCCCCCTACACCGCCGCAACTAAATAAAGTTATTACCCCCTAAACCGCCGCTCCCGGAGCCCACCGCAAGCTACTCTATCCCTATTAACCCCTAAACCGCCGCTCCCGGAGCCCACCGCAACTATAATAAGTGTATTAACCCCTAAACTGCCGCTCCCGGAGCCCACTGCCACCTATATTATACCTATTAACCCCTATCCTGCCCCCCACTACACCGCCGCCACTGTAATAAAATTATTAACCCCTAAACCTAAGTCTAACACTAACCCTAACACCCCCCTAACTTAAATATTAATTAAATAAATCTAAATAATATTTATATTATTAACTAAATTAATCCTATTTAAAACTAAATACTTACCTATAAAATAAACCCTAATATAGCTACAATATAAATAATAATTATATTGTAGCTATCTTAGGATTTATTTTTATTTTACAGGCACCTTTCAATTTATTTTAACTAGGTACAATAGCTATTAAATAGTTATTAACTATTTAATAGCTTACCTAGCTAAAATAAAGAGAAATTTACCTGTAAAATAAAAACTAACCTAAGTTACAATTACACCTAACACTACACTATACTTTAATAAATTATTCCTATTTAAAACTAAATACTTACCTGTAAAAATAAACCTTAATATAGCTACAATGTAATTCATAATTACATTGTAGCTATTTTAGGATTTATATTTATTTTACAGGTAACTTTGTATTTATTTTAGCTAGTTAGAATAGTTATTAAATAGTTATTAACTATTTAATAACTACCTAGCTAAAAGAAATACAAAATTACCTGTAAAATAAATCCTAACCTAAGTTACAATTAAACCTAACACTACACTATCATTAAATTAATTAATTAAACTACCTACAAATAACTACAATTAAATACAATTACATAAACTAACTAAAGTACAAAAAAAAAAGCTAAGTTACAAAAAATAAAAAAAAAGTTACAAACATTTAAAAACATATTACAACAATTTTAAGATACTTAGACCTAATCTAAGCCCCCTAATAAAATAACAAACCCCCCAAAATAAAAAAATGCCCTACCCTATTCTACATTAAAAAAGTTCAAAGCTCTTTTACCTTACCAGCCCTTAAAAGGGCCTTTTGTGGGAGCATGCCCCAAAGTTCAGCTCTTTTGCCTGTAAAAGAAAAATACAACCCCCCCAACATTAAAACCCACCACCCACATACCCCTAATCTAACCCAAACCCCCCTTAAAATAACCTAACACTAATCCCCTGAAGATCATCCTACCTTTAGTTGTCTTCACTCAGCCGAGCCACCGATGGAACTGAAGAGGACATCCGGACCGGCAGAAGTTATCCTCCAAGGGGTGCTGAAGAAATCTTCCATCCGATGAAGTGATCCTCCAAGCGGCGCTGAAGAAGTCTTCCATCTGATAAAGTGATCCTCCAAGCGGCGCTGAAGAAATCTTCCATCCGGGCGAGGTCATCTTCCAAGAGGCGCTGAAGAAGTCTTCTATCCGGGCGAGGTCATCTTCGAAGCCGGATCTTGAATCTTCATCCCGCCGACGCGGAACATCCTCCTTTCCCGACGAACTACCGACGAATGAAGGCTCCTTTAAGGGACGTCATCCAAGATTCTGATCAGCCAATAGAATGCGAGCTCAATCTGATTGGCTGATTGGATCAGCCAATCGGATTGAACTTGATTCTGATTGGCTGATTCCATCAGCCAATCAGAATTTTCCTACCTTAATTCTGATTGGCTGATAGAATCCTATCAGCCAATCGGAATTGAAGGGACGCCATCTTGGATGACGTCCCTTAAAGGAGCCTTCATTCGTCGGTAGTTCGTCAGGAAAGGAGGATGTTCCGCGTCGGCGGGATGAAGATTCAAGACCCGGCTTCGACGATGACCTCGCCCGGATAGAAGACTTCTTCAGCGCCTCTTGGAAGATGACCTCGCCCGGATTGAAGATTTCTTCAGCGCCGCTTGGAGGATCACTTCATCGGATGGAAGATTTCTTCAGCGCCCCTTGGAGGATAACTTCTGCCGGTCCGGATGTCCTCTTCAGTTCCATCGGTGGCTCGGCTGAGTGAAGACAACTAAAGGTAGGATGATCTTCAGGGGATTAGTGTTAGGTTATTTTAAGGGGGGTTTGGGTTAGATTAGGGGTATGTGGGTGGTGGGTTTTAATGTTGGGAGGGGGTTGTATTTTTCTTTTACAGGCAAAAGAGCTGAACTTTGGGGCATGCCCCCACAAAAGGCCCTTTTAAGGGCTGGTAAGGTAAAAGAGCTTTGAACTTTTTTAATGTAGAATAGGGTAGGGCATTTTTTTATTTTGGGGGGTTTGTTATTTTATTAGGGGGCTTAGATTAGGTCTAAGTAGCTTAAAATTGTTGTAATATGTTTTTAAATGTTTGTAACTTTTTTTTTTTTGTAACTTACCTTTTTTTTTGTACTTTAGTTAGTTTATGTAATTGTATTTAATTGTAGTTATTTGTAGGTAGTTTAATTAATTAATTTAATGATAGTGTAGTGTTAGGTTTAATTGTAACTTAGGTTAGGATTTATTTTACAGGTAATTTTGTATTTCTTTTAGCTAGGTAGTTATTAAATAGTTAATAACTATTTAATAACTATTCTAACTAGCTAAAATAAATACAAAGTTACCTGTAAAATAAATATAAATCCTAAAATAGCTACAATGTAATTATGAATTACATTGTAGCTATATTAGGGTTTATTTTACAGGTAAGTATTTAGTTTTAAATAGGAATAATTTATTAAAGTATAGTGTAGTGTTAGGTGTAATTGTAACTTCGGTTAGTTTTTATTTTACAGGTAAATTTCTCTTTATTTTAGCTAGGTAAGCTATTAAATAGTTAATAACTATTTAATAGCTATTGTACCTAGTTAAAATAAATTGAAAGGTGCCTGTAAAATAAAAATAAATCCTAAGATAGCTACAATATAATTATTATTTATATTGTAGCTATATTAGGGTTTATTTTACAGGTAAGTATTTAGTTTTAAATAGGATTAATTTAATTAATAATAGAAATATGATTTAGATTTATTTAATTAATATTTAAGTTAGGGGGGTGTTAGGGTTAGTGTTACACTTAGGTTTAGGGGTTAATAATTTTATTACAGTGGCGGCGGTGTAGTGGGGGGCAGGATAGGAGTTAATAAATTTATTATAGGTGCCGACGGTGTAGGGGGGGCAGGATAGGGGTTAATAAATTTAATATAGGTTGCGGCGGGTTCAGGGAGCGGCAGTTTAGGGGTTAAACAATTTTTTTATTTGCGGCGAGGTGCAGGATCAGCAGGATAGGGGTTAATAACTTTATTACAGAGGGCGGCGGTATAGGGGGGGCAGGATAGGGGTTACTAGGTATAATGTAGGTGGCAGCGGGTGTCCAGGAGCGGCGGTCTAGGGGTTAATAAATTTATAAGACTTGTGGCGGGGTCTAGGAGCGGCGGTTTAGGGGTTAGTATCTTTATTTAGTTGCGGGGGGCTCTGGGGGCGCCGGTATAGGGGTTAGAGCAGTGTAGTTTAGTGTGAGTGCTTAGTGACAGGCTAGCAAGAAATCTGTCAAACAGCCGAAGAGCAGCGAGATCGGATGAGTGATAACTCTCACAGTCCGCTGCTCATCGCCCCGCGGCTTTTTGACAGCTTTTTTTGATAACTTAGGCGTATTTTTTCAGGTCCGCGGTGGCGAAGGTAGGCGAGCTCAGGCGGGCGTATTGGGCCGGCGAAGTCAGAAAAGTTGACGGCTTGATAACTACCCCCCAAAGGCTGTTAATACAATGCATATTAGGCATATATTACATTTTACATTCCTATGTTCTTCCCATATAATTTTTTTTTTATTTTAATATTAAATATATGTATATATATATATATATATATATATATATATATATATATATATATATATATATATATATATATACATATATATATACATCTATATATATATATATACATATATATATATATATATATATATATCAGATAATGTTATTGTTAAATATATATCTAAACATATACATCTATATGAATAGATGAACAATTATAGGTATATACAGATATATATACATATATATATATATATATATATATATACATATATATATATATATATATATATATATATATATATATATATATATATATATATATATATATGTATAAGAACATTGAAATGTGAAATATTAATTACGTCTGTCAGGTAAGCGAGTGAGCGATAACTGTTTTTTTTTCCTTCTACTCAGTTGCAATATCCTAATTCCACAATCTAGGTCAATTTTTTTACTTTCAACTTGTAATACACGTGCTAACCCATGCACACAAATAGATTATTCCTAACAAAATTTACGCTTGAGCAGGAGCACTAACAATGAATATAAACATGTTTTTCTGTATTAAAAACAAATACCATGTTCAGTTATCACAAATTATGTTTGAAACAATACTTTATCGGCATTGCAATTATTAAAAATTGATACATTAGACTAGTTTTTGATGTGCGCAAAAACCTCTAGTAAAATGTACGGGGGTAGGGGCACTAAATATTGCTCCACTCCTTTTCTAACCATAAATAAGTACTCATGTGTCTTTAAAGCTGCAAGATGATTGCAATGACAATACCACACAACATTGAATCTATTCTAAAATATTTGGTACTACATTTTCTATATTTCTGTAAATAATTATCATTGTTTTATTCTGCAGTAATTTTCCTAGTACATTTCTAAATGCATTGTGAAAGTCGTTAAAACAATCCCATAAATTATGCTTACCTGATAATTTAATTTCCTTCTGTATGTGTCCACGGCATCATTCCTTACTGTTGGGAAATACTGAACCTGGCCACCAGGAGGAGGGAAAGATACCCCAGCCAAAGGTTTAAATACTCCCCTACTTCCCTCATATCCAGGGTCGGCTCCAGAATGTATGAAATGGAGGAGCATTTTTTTCCACGAGGGGGCACACATTTTACAAAGCATGTATGAGATTCAAAATAAGAGTAGACCTACATATTTTGCTGGAAAGTGTAGCTTCTGGCTGGCTTATCCCCCACTATTAACATTTGGAGAATATGTGCTAAATCACTAGGTAAAAGAATGAAGTCTAAATCCTATGCAGTGCACTAAAATAGAGCCATTAAACTTGAGACCCCCAGTGCAATAGCTCCTTAAAAATAATTCACCCCTTAATCACCATGATCCATAACCCTTAAACTCATTCTCAAATCTCAATCATGTCCCCAAAACAGCCATGCGCCCCAAAACCCCCAATGCAATAGCAGTGATGATACTAGGTTTTCAGGTACTGGTAATTTTGTAGATTAGATTTAGCTATACCTGTTTCGCAATAACTAACAGATAACCGGCTAATTAATACAACCTATGTACTGTGAACCTATAGGAATATGATTGTATCATATAAATATAAGTCTATAAATGGCTACTGGACTATATTGACGCCTCAAAAGTCTCCTTGGATTGCTCTGGCTTTGCAGAGGGCTGCTGACATTGGGATTTATCTGAACGAAAGGAACGAAAGTTAGGACCTTGTCCTTTAGGCTTGGTCTTTTTATCCTGCGGTAAAAAGGCACCTTTGCCTCCAGTAACCATGGAGATAATAAACTCCAGGCCTGGACCAAATAGAATCTTTCCCTTAAATGGGAGGGAAAGATGTCTTGACTTAGAAGACATGTTCGCAGACCAGGACTTCTGCCAGAGTGCCCTACGGGCTTGAACAGAAAAACCTGAAGCCTTGGCATTCAGGTGAATAATTTGCATATTTGCATCCCAAATAAAAGAATTAGCCACTCTTAAGGCCTTTATTCTTTCCTGGATCACGTTGAGGGGACCATCCACCTCGATCAACTCAGATAAGGAGTCGCACCAGTAGGTAGCCTCTCCTGCAACAGCAGCAACAGCCGCTGCCAATTGAAACAAATATCCCGTATGTTGAAACATCTTTCTTAACAGAGTTTCTATGTTCTTATCCATGGGCTTCTTAAACGGGGAACTATCCTCAAGTGGGATAGTAGTGCGTTTAGCAAGCGTGGAGATAGCACCATCCAACTTGGGGGTGGAACCCCACAACTCCAATTGAGAGCCCGGGACCGGGAACTATTTTTTAAAAGAAGAAGGGGAAAATGAAGAACCAATTCTTTCCCCATTCATTCTTAATAATGTTCGCCATCTTTATGGGAACCGGGGAAAGTTTGTGGTACAACCCTGTCCTCATAAACCTTATCTACTTTAGAAATCAAAGGTTCCTCAGGCAACTTGGGCTCTGGGACCTCTAACGTAGCCAAAACTTAAAGCAGAAAGTGTAAACGCTCAATCCTTAAGCTAAAGTCTGGTTCCTCCGTAGCTTGAGGTTTAGAGGCAGCAGATTCAGACCCAGAAAGAGCACCCTCTTGAATATAGGAAGATAGTACTTTTTTAAGGATCCTTTAGATAGGAAAATTGAATCTTATCTAAGGAAAGCTTATTTACATTCTGGCTATATTCTCAGACCTGCTATTTCTATAGCTGATTTTGCGGCTGCATCAACTTTTTGGCTGGATAGCTTAGCACATAGGGAAAAAGATTCTGATTTGCATAGCACTGGTCGTTTGTTTCAACATGCTAATCATTTTATCTGTGATGCTATTTTTGATATCATCAAGATTGATGTTAAATCTATGTCTTTGGCTATTTTAGCTAGAATAGCTTTATGGCTAAAATCATGGAATGCTGACATGGTTTCTAAATCTAGGTTGCTATCTCTATCATTCCAGGGTAATAATTTTTGTTGGTTCCCAATTAGATTCTATTATTTCCACTATTATGGGAGGGAAGGGAGTTTTTTTGGCCCAAGATAAAAAGTCTAAGGGTACAGTAAATCTAAAGCTTCTAATCGGTTTCCTTCCTTTTGTCAGAATAAAGAACAAAAAACACTCCTTCCTCTAAGGACTCTGGCTCCAATTGGAAGCCATCTTCGAGTTGGAATAAATCCAAGCCTTATAAGAAGCCAAAGCCAGCCCCCAAGACTGCATGAAGGTGCAGCCCTCAATCCAGTTCTACTGGTGGCGGGCAGATTGAAATGATTTCAAGACATTTGGACCGGTTCAGTTCAGAATCCTTGGATTCAGAATATTGTTTCTCATGGCTATTGATTAGGTTTCAGAATAAGACCTCCTGGTGGGGATTTTTTTCTCTCTCACATTCCATCAAATCCTCTGAAAGCTCAGGCCTTTCTGAGGTATGTTTCAGATCTGGAGCTTTCAGGAGTAATTGTACCAGTTCCACTTCTGGAACAGGCTCTGGGTTTTTCTTCAAATCTATTCATTGTCCCAAAGAAGGAAAATTCATTCATACCAGTTCTGGATCTTTCTGTTTTATTTCATAGAAAGATTGCTAAACTTCCTGATATTCACTGTTTTGATCAAGCTTTGGTTCCTATCAAGCCTGTTATTAAATCAATCTGTCCTCCTTGAAGTCTTAATTTTGTTTTGAAAGCTTTGCAGGCTCCTCCTTTTGAACCTATGCATTCTTTGGATATTAAACTACTTTCTTGGAAACTGTTGTTTCTTTTGGCTATCTCTTCAGCTAGAAGAGTTTCTGAATTGTCTGCTCTCTCTTGTGAATCTCCTTTTCTATTTTCCATCAGGATAAGGCTGTTTTGCGGACTTTGTTTACATTTTTCCTAAGGTTGTGAGTTCTAACAACATCAGTAGGGAAATTGTTGTTCCTTCTTTGTGTCCTAATCATAAGAATACTCTTTAAAAATCTTTACATTCTTTGGATGTTGTTAGAGCATTTAAATATTATGTCGAAGCTACTAAAGATTTCAGGAAGACTTCTAGTCTGTTTTTTCTGATCCTAGGAAAGGTCAGAAAGCCTCTGCCATTTCTTTGGCAGCTTGGTTAAAACTTTTGATTCACAAGGCTTATTTGGAGACATGACAGTTTCCTCCTCAGAGAATTACAGCTCATTCTACTAGATCAGTCGCCACTTCTTGGGCTTTTAAGAATGAAGCTTCGGTTGATCAAATTTGCAAAGCAGCAACTTGGTCTTCTTTGTATACATTTACTAAATTTTACCATTTTGATGTATTTGCTTCTTCTGAAGCAGTCTTTGGTAGAAAAGTTCTTCAGGCAGCTGTCTCAGATTGATTCTTCTGCTTATGATTTAATTTTTTTGCTTGAAATTTATGTGAAATTTATGAGTTATTTTTTTGTGGATTTAGTTTTTTCAGCGGAAATAGCTGTTTTTATTTTATCCCTCCCTTTCTAGTGACTCTTCTGTGGTTTTCCACATCTTGGGTATTTCTATCCCATACATCACTAGCTCATTGACTCTTTCCAATTACATGAAAGAAAACATAATTTATGTAAGAGCTTACCTGATAAATTCATTTCTTTCATATTGGCAAGAGTCCATGCGGCACACCATTTTTTAGTGGTTATAATTTTTGCATAAAAGGACAATTATATTTCCAGTTCCTTTTTTTGTATGCTTTTTTTACTCCTTATTTTATCACCCCACTACTTGGCTGTTTGTTAAATTGAATTGTGGGTGTGGTGAGGGGTGTATTTATAGGCATTTTGAGGTTTGGGACACTTTGCCCCTCCTGGTAGGATTGCAAAGCTCAGATAAATAACTCTCAGCTAGATTACGAGTTTTGAGCGCTATAGGGATTGTAATGACTGCAACAAAAGCAGCGTTATTTCACCTCCCTATAGCGCTGCTATTACAAGTTGTGTCTAGCTCCATACCGCACCGAAATCAAGCACTGCTTTGACGTGCTTGTGCACAATTTCCCCATAGACATCAATGGGGAGAGCCGGCAAAAAAAACAGCCTAACACCTGCGATTGCTGAATGAAAAGCTCTGTAACGCAGCCCCATTGATGTCTATGGGGAAAGAAAAAGTTACGTGTAAACCTAACACCCTAACATAATGCACAAAATGAAGGGACTGGGAATAGTTGAAAATGTTAGCTCATGGATAAATAACTGGATAAAAGATAGGGAGCAACGAGTAGTAGTAAATGGATCATACTCAGATTGGACAAAGGAAATCAGTGGCGTCCCCCAGGGATCAGTACTGGGCCCTTTTTAATATTTTTATAAATGACTTGGAGCAAGGATTAAATAGCAACATCTCTATTTTTGCAGATGATACTAAGTTAAGTAAGGTCTTTAGGTCAGAGGAGGACAAACTCTCATTACAAAGGGATTTGCAAAAATTAGAACTATGGGCAAGTAAATGGAAAATGAGATTTAATACGGAAAAATGCAAGGTTCTACATTTTGGAAGTAAAAATAAGCAGGCAACGATTTTTTTAAATGGGACAAGACTTAACCAAACACAGGAGGAAAGGGATTTGGGAGTAGTAATAAATAACAAGCTAAAGATGGGTGCACAATGCAGGGCAGCAGCTTCAAAGGTTAATAAGATACTAGCATTTATTAAAGAGGCATTGATTCAAGGGAGGAAAGCATAATTCTGTCACTATATAAAGCTCTGGTAAGACCTCACCTTGAGTTTGGAGTGCAGTTCTGGGGACCGATCGCTAAAAAAGATATTGCAGAACTAGAAAAAGTTCAGAGAAGGGCCACAAAGCTAATAAGGGGATTGGAGAAATTAACCTATGAGGAGAGGCTAGCCAAACTGGCTCTGTTTTCTTTAGAAAAAAGGCACTTGAGAGGTGACATGATTACTTTATATAAATATATTCAAGGCCCATATACAGAGATGGCAGAAGCTTTATTTATTCCAAGAAAATTGTTTATGACAAGATGTCATAATTTAAGGTTGGAGGAAAGGAGATGCAACGGAAATGTTTTTTCACTGTAAGAGCAATAAAATTGTGGAACTCATTACCAAAGGAGGTAGTGAATGCCAATACCATAGATACATTTAATAATAGTCTGGATACATTCTGTATATAAACAAAATTCATGTATATGATTGCTAGTATTAAATGGGTCACCTTTTAGTGGGGTTATTTAAACTTAACTTTAGCTTTTTTGTAAGTATTTTAGATTTGTATAGGCTGAACTCGATGGACTTCAGTCTTTTTTCAACCTTATCTACTATGTTACTATGTTATAAACCCCAAGTCTAAACACCCCTAATCTGCTGCCCCCGACATCGCTGACACCTATATTATGTTATTAACCCCTAATCTGCCACCCCCAACATCGCCTACACCTACATTATATTATTAACCCCTAATCTGCCACCCCTGACATCGCTGCCACCTGCATACAGTTATTAACCCCTAATCTGCCATCCCCAACATCGCCGCCACCTACATACAGTTATTAACCCCTAATCTGCTGTCCCCAATATTACTGCCATCTACATACAGTTATTAACCCCTAATCTGCCCCTCCCGATGTTGCCGCCACTATACTAAAGTTATTAACCCCTAAACCTCTGGTCTCCCACATCACTACCACTAAATAAATTCATTAACCCCTAAACCTAACCCTAACGTAACCCTAAGCCTAACATCCCCTAACTTGAACATAATTAAAATACAGCTAAACTAAAGTTACAATTATTAACTAAATAATAAAAAAAGAATTACACCTAATCTAATAGCCCCCCAAAATAAAACATCCCTAGCCTACAATAAACTACCAATGGCCCTTAAAAGGGCCTTTTGTGGGGCATTGCCCCAAAGATAACAGCTCATTTACCTGTAAAAAATACAAAAAAAATCCCCATTTGTAAAACCCACAACTCCCACAACCAACCCCCCCAAATAAAATAGCTATCTAAAAAAAAAACTAAGCTCCCCATTGGCCTGAAAAGAGCATTTACATGCCAAGACCCTAAACTAAAAATAAAACCCACGCAGAGCAGGTCCATCCTGAAGACATCCGGTGCAGAGCATCCTCTTTATACTGTCGCCGCCGTAAACTGGAACTTCAATGCAAGTGACGTCATCCAAGATTGGAACAGCCAATAGAATGAGAGCTGCTCAAATCCTATTGGCTGATTGGAACAGCCAATAGGATTTTAGCAGCTCTAATCCTATTGACTGATTTAAATCTTTCAGCCAATAGGAATGCAAGGGACGCCATCTTGGATGACGTCACTTGCATTGAAGTTCCAGTTTATGGCAGCGACCGTATGAAGAGTATGCTCTGCGCCAGATGTCTTCAGAATGGACCCGCTCCATGCCTCATGGATGAAGATAGAAGATGCTGTCTGGATGAAGACTTCTTGCCGCCTGGATGAGGACTTCGCCAGCTGAAGGAAGGTGGAAGAGGCTGCCTGGATGAAGTCTTCTTGCCTCTTGATGATGTCTTCGCAGGCTGGATGGATCCTTCAAGCGGGACTTCATGAACTGTAAATAGATTGTCAGGGGTTAGTGTTAGGTTTTTTAAGGGTTTTTTGGGTGGTTTTTATTTTTAGTTTAGGGTCTGGGCAGTAAAAGAGTTAAATGCCCTTTTAAGGGCAATGCCCATACAAATGCCATTTTCAGGGCAATGGGGAGCTTAGGTTTTTTTAGATAGTTATTTTATTTGGGGGGGTTAGTTGTTGCTGCTATCTTTGGGGCAATTCCCCACAAAAGGCCATTTTAAGGGCCATTGGTAGTTTATTGTAGGCTAGGTTTTTTTTATTTTTGGGGGGACTTTTTTATTTTGATAGGGCTATTAGATTAGGTGTAATTCTTTTTTATTTTTGATAATTTGTTTCTCATTTTTCGTAATTTAGTGTTTTTTTGTTTTTTGTAATTTAGTTATTTTATTTTTTTATGTAATTTTTAGAGTAGTGTTAGGATTTTTTTAAAGTGTAGTTTAGTTTAATTTAATTGGTAGTTAGTTTAATTGTAGTTTAATAATTATCTTAGTTTAATTGTTAGTTTAACATTATTTTTTTTAATTTGACAGGTAAGTTTTAATTTAATTTAATATAGGAAAATTGTAATTTTAATATAAAGTTAGGGGGCGTTAGGTTTAGGGGTTAATAGTTTATTTTAGTATATTTTGTTGTGTGGGGATTTCGGTTTAGGGGTTAATAGTTTATTTTAGTATATTTCTTTGTAGGGGGCTTTTGGTTTAGGGGTTAATAGTTTGTTTTTTAAATATAATTTTTATTGAAGGTATAACACAACAAGATGATGATAATGTAGCAATAAACATCAAGTTCAAAAATCATTCAACAAGGCTATACATTTCCAGTACACAATAGAGTTAGGTTATAGATTACTTTGGAATGGTAAAGCAAGCTGGCATACCAAATATATGTTTAGAAAATGGTCTGTCTACTTGACCTCTGAAATGTTTCTTGACATATAACCAAATTATCTGTAGTACAGCATATATAAAATTATCAAACTAGTATAAAATATAAAAGTTATAGAACCTTTGAGGGAGCATACATATAATGATAAATGCAAGAGTCAGTTAGTAAATCACAATAAACATCATGCAAACCTCTATTACAAAGTCAGCTTGAATCCAGGCGGGGCAGGGGATTGGGGGGGAGGGGAAATGGAGGGGGGTTACATCTTGGTATGGGGAAGGAAGGGGGATTAAAGGGAACCAGACTAAAATAATTGAGGGTTAATTAATATCTAGCTTATAGTAAGGGAGGGGTATCTGAATTAGTGACAGCTCGTTTATCTTTGGTGTTCCTGCTGAAGGAACCATGGTTCCCATATGGCCCAGTATAAATCCTCCCTGTCAAGTCTTGAATAAATACTTTTTTCCATTTCGGCAAAATATTTAAGATTATGAACTACCTCTGCTATATCAGGTGGTGATATCTGTTTCCAAGCTCTCGCTATAGCGAGTTTCATGGCAGCGAATAGAAAAATAGCTAATTTAGAGTTTGCAGAGGAGACAGATTTTGGGAATGTATGGAGAAGGGCTATCTCTGGTTTAGGTGTCAGTGGCAAGCCCATTTCTTTACACAAATCAAACACCCCATTCCAAGATGGCGTTAAGGCTGGGCAGCTCCACCATACATGTAAATTAGTGCCTCTCTCTCCACAACCACTCCAGCAGAGGGGAGAGGACATAGGAAATATCTGAGATAGTCTAGCTGGCATGTAATACCATCTGAGGAGGATCTTCATATGGGATTTAATGGAGTTTGCACAGTGTAAAGTTTTCTTAGTTAATGTTATGGCTTTATGTAAGTCATCGTTAGAAATGCTTATAGACAAGTCACATTCCCAGGCTTTGAGTTGCCAAATTCTGTAAGAGTTGTTTGATTTCTGAATTAGATTATAGTGTGTAGATATGGTCTTAGGAAGCCCCAAGAAAGTAAGAAGTTGTAGAGCCTAGTGTATTCAAACCTTGCCCATGGGGCGGATCAGTAGTAGGGAATCTAGTTTTTGCGGAGGAGTAAGTGTCCCAGAAAGGTAGAGCTGAGTGACAGAGTGAATGTTCCAGTCCCTCCATTGTGAGTGCATGTCCGGGAGAGTTGCCAGTAAACTAGGTATGGAGTGTGCTGGAGATGGGTGTGGTGCTAATTCTGAGAGGTGTCTAATATTATGCCACATTTTCAAGTTGTCCTTTATAATGGGATTACCCAAACCCAAGTCCTTCACCCTATGAACTGGGATCCAGAGGAAGTCCTCCAGTCCCAGTCCAGGAGGCAATTCTGATGATTCCGAGTCTCTCCATCCCTGTGGCTCCCCTTTCTCTGCCCAGGCAGATATATGAGTCAGTCTGGCAGCTTCATAGTAATCCTGGACACTGGGCATAGCAACACCTCCTTGACTAAACTACTTCTGCAGTATTTTAGAGGCTATACGCGGTCTGGAGGATCCCCATACATATCTCAAACATAGTGACTGGAGCTTGCAAATTTCTTTAATAGGGACATTGAGGGGCAAGCACCTAAAGTAATAAAGAATCTTAGGAAAGTCAGTCATTTTAAGGGTTGAGATACGGCCTAGCTATGAGACTTCCCTGAAGTTCCAAGATTTTAAAAGTGAGGAGATCTCTTGAAATATTTTATTATAGTTTTTGTGGACTACTAGTTTAGGATCAGGACCTAATTGTACATCTAAATGTCTGATGGTTTCTAAATACCAGTGGAAAGAGTAGGTTGGTTGTAAAACCTCTAATTCGAAAGATGGGATACATATTGGTAATGCTTCAGTTTTTAGAAGATTATTTTTATAGAAGCTATATTTTCCAAACTCAGCTAGAATGTCGAATAGAACAGGCATTGAACCTAAGGAATTAGTCAGGAAGAGAGTTACATCATCCACAAAGAGAGCAATCTTCTCTCTTCTCATTCCCAACTGTATCCCCTGGACCATCAGAGAAAGTTGAATAAATTGGGCCAAGGGTTCAATTGCAAGGACAAAGATTAGTGGTGATAGTGGGCAGCCTTGCCTAGTACCGTTGGAAATAGGGAATTCTGAAGAAGAAAAACCGAGTCCCCGTACTGTAGCTGAAGGGTTTGTGTAAAGTGCCTTAATAGCTGTCACCACCTCACATGGAAAACCAAATTGTGAAAGGACTTGCCACATGTAGTCCCATCTGACCCTGTCAAATGCCTTTTCAGCATCTAAAAACAGGACCAGCATGGGACATCGGAGTCTAGCAGCCCCTGAAAGAATAATAAGGACTCTCCGGGTATTATCAGGCCCTTCTCTCCCAAACGTAAACCCCACCTGATCAGGGTGTATGATTTTCGGGAGGATCAGTTTGAGCCAATTTGCCCATAGTTTAGCATATAACTTGGCATTGGCATTGATTAGTGAGATCGGCCTATAACTGCTGCACTGAGAAAGACCTTTGTCAGGTTTGGGGATTGGTAGAATGGTAGCCTGAAGGAATTCTTTTCTCCATATGCCCGTTTTGCGGGCCTCCATAAATACTTTCAGAAGAAGCTTACAAATATCCGTCTTAAAGAGCTTATAAAAGTCAGAAGTAAAACCATCTGGTCCTGGGGCTTTATTATTTTGGGTGTGCTTTATAGCCAACAGCAGTTCGGCTGGTGTAAATGGTGCATTTAATGTATCCTTATCCATATCTGAAAGCGAAGGTAAGTTTAATTTATTTAAAAACGAGGTTATGGAATGAGTTGGTGTTTCAGAGTGTGTCATCAAGGATTTAAGATTATATAGCTCAGCATAGTATTCTGCAAACAGTTCCCCTATTGCTTTAGGAGCAGTAGCTATCTTTTGGTCTTTCCTTAACAATAGAATCCTAGCTGCCGAGGTTCTGCCACAAAGTTTACGAGCTAACAAGGCTGAGGCTTTGTTTCCCTGATAATATATCAATTTCTTGAAACGAGAATATGTGTCTTGTACTCTTTCCATTTCCTTTTTCGTTAATTGTCCCCTAAATGTCTGGATCTCATCCGCTAACTGTGGGGATGGGGAGGACTTGTTACAGAGCTCTTTATCCCTCAACGATGCAACCAATATCCCTAATGAATACCCTCTCTGACTCCGGTTAGAGGCTTGTGTTTTAATACATATGCCTCGGATAAATGCTTTTAGCGAGGCCCAAATCACCTGTTGTGACATGTGGGAAGTGTCATTTATGGCTATAAACTCTGTAATGGAGGCTTGAAGAGACATTTTAAATTCCCGATTATGTAACAATTGTCTAGGGAATTTCCATGTCGGTCTGGATGCTTTAGATAGGTCAGTAGAGAGCGTAAATAATAATACATCATGATCTGACCAGGAACAGATCCGAATGTTTGAGGTCACTATTTTATTGAGAGTCCAAGAGTCCATGAATAGGTAATCCAGTCTGGAATATGTGTTGTGTGGTCTAGAAAAGTATGTGTAGTCTCTATCCGTAGGATGTAAGGCCCTCCAAATATCGTATAAATTGTATTGGGTAATAAGGTCTCTAAACTTAGAGGCTGTATTTATGGTATATGTATCAATTTCTTTACCTGCTCTGTTTTCTTTGTCCATCAATGGGTCCCATATCATGTTACAGTCTCCACCCATTACCATGATTCACGTTTTAAGCGGCTCTACTCTAGTCAATATGTCTTTCAGAAATTTAGGCTGGGATTGATTTGGTACGTATATGTTTAGCAAGGTAAACAAGGTGCCATTTTGTTTACAAATAAGTATTAAGTATCTACCTTGGTCATCCATCTCCTTATAAATAAGTTCAAAGCTAACAGACTTATGCACTATAATCGCCACACCACGAGATTTCTCTATATAGGATGAAAGAAGTACTGTGGGGTAATCAGAGGATCTGTATGGCTCAAGATGTGATGCTAACCAATTTGTTTCTTGCAAAAAAAAGAACTTGCGCTTTAAGGGACTTCATGAGATTAGTCAGGAGGCTTCTCTTAGTGGGCGAATTGAGACCCTTAACGTTGAGAGAAGCAAAGGTAAGAAGTTCAGGGGTTTCTGTCATCTTTACCATTTTAAACGTGAATTTAAATGGAAGATGGGAAAAGGGAAGGTAAAGGGAAGGTTAAGGTACTTACCCCGCCTGGATTATACTCAAGTTCTGCTGTTTTAAGACAAGTGTAGAATTATAAGCTACTCACAATGTACACTAAAGAGAAAACAAAAAGAGCAAAGGGTTACTTTAATGTCTTTAACAATACACAATTGAAATCAGGATAAATATAACTGTAACTGCGCAATCAAACACAGTATGAACTTGATATATAACGATAAGTTGTAGAAGAATTTTCCACAACAAAACCGGTGGATTAATCAACCACCGATAGAAGAGGTTTGCCTAAAAGAAGGCGATTACCCCCCTGGTCCCCGTATTAGGGGAAAATACACACAGTATTAACATGAGAGGGGGGGGAGGGATGTGTTGCTAGGTTGTAACTACACAAAGAGATCGACACCTAGAAAGGGGGAGATGAACTGTAAGGTAAAATTTTTGTATCTTAAATGTTAATATAGAGTTATGGTCAAAAACTAAGTTGCAAGGGACTACAAACATGTATCTAGAGGATTTTGGGTAAGGTTAATATGACGCTTTCAGGGCACGTAATATTTATAAGACAGGTGAAAAAGGATAATCAGTTGACCATCAATATAGGGAGCTGCCATCTGAGCCTAAGGCCCAGAATTACCTCCATTAAGGTGGGAAGGAAAAGGGAGGGGGAAGGGGGGATGGGGAGGAGGGGGGAAGGAGAAGAAATAAGGAGGGGAAGATATATTTCACCTGAAATAGAAATACAAATTACAGCAAGAAGTTAAACAGGTAATCCAGAGGTGAATTTAATAACCTTTCCCCTTCAACATAAATATAAGTGAAATAAAGAGACTATATATATGGTTAAATGTCCTATTCAAGTTGTAGATCTTTGAGGTAAAAGGTTCCACCTGGGGCAGCAGGTTGGAGTATGAACTGTGAAGTGAGATTTTTGTATCTTAAATGTTGATAGATAGTCAAGGTTAAAAACTAAGTTGCAAGGTATTATGCGCATGTACCTGGAAGGGGGGGGGGGAGAAATAAGGAGGGGAAAATATATTTCACCTGTAACAGAAATACAAATTAGATCTAGAGGTTAAACACGCAATCCAAGGTTGGAGACAATAACATTTCCTCTGCAGCATGAATGCAAATAACATAGAGAAACTATATATGTGGTTAAATGTCCTGTTCAGATTGTAGATCTGGAGGATTTTGGATCAGGTTAATATGACGCATTCAAGACCCTTAATACATAATTATAAGACAGCTGCCATCTGAGCCCAAGGTTAAGAATACCCTCTATTAAGGTGGGAAGGATGGGGGGAAGGGGGAGGGATGAGGGAAGAGGAAGGGAAGGAAGGGGGGGGGGGGAAGAGGGAGAAGGAGGGGGGGAGAGGGGGAGGGGAGGGGGAGGGGAGAAGAATCAAGAAGAGGGGGAAATATATTTCACCTGTAACAAAAATACAAATTATATCAAAAGATTAAACAAATAATCCAAAATTGGAGATTATAACATTTCCCCTGCAACAAAAATACAAGCAGCATAAAGAGACTATATATCTGGTTAAATGTCCTGCTCAAGTTGTAGAGCTTTGAGGTAAGGGATTCCATTCAGGGGCACCAGGTTGGAGTCTAGGAGTTGAGGGGGTCTTTGCCAAATGTTCTGTATGGGATGATAGCCCCAATCTTTAAGTAAGGTAAGGCCCTCTTGTGGGGTGGTGATAGTGTGAATGTCTCCATTTCTTGTGACTATCAGTTTTGTGGGATAACCCCACCGATACCTAATAGTTTCAGCTCTCAGGGGTTGGGTGATAGTCCTGAATGTCCGCCTTGTTTGAAGCGTATAGCTAGATATGTCCGGATAGATGGCCACGTGTTGAAATTTGGCCGGAAGTTGGTGTTTATTTGCCATCTCCCTCAGGATACGTTCTTTGTGGGTAAAGAAGTGAATCTTTGCTAGGACAACCCTGGGCTTGTCCTGAGAGACATTTTTAGGTCTTGCAACCCAATGGACTCTATCTAAATGAAAATCAGGAGGATCCAGAGAGGGCAAGAGATGTTTACAAAGTTCCAAAACATATGCTTCCAGGTCCTGAGTACCAATTTCTTCTGGAATTCCTTGAAACCTGAGATTGTTTCTCCTGGATCTGTCCTTCATATCCGCCAACTTCAGCTCCAGGTCTGCAATTTGTATAGAAAGGTTTTGGGAGTATGACAAGAGATTTGCATGGTCAACCGCTAGATCCTCATGTTTGCGTTCAAGGGTTTCAGTGCGGTCCCCTAATGCAGCAATGTCTCTACGCAATTCAACAATGGAACTTTTAATCTCCTTGGTCAAGGTGTCTTGTAGAATGTTCATGCATCTAGACAAAACCTCTACAATATTGGAGGACAAAGTATCTGTTTCTGGTGGTTGGGAGTCCATACTGTTGTCTGAGCAGCTGTAGTTTTGCTCCTGATTTGGAGTGTTAAGCAAGTGGTCTTTTGAGGTAGAATGCTCTTTAAAATTATCTACAACAGTTCTTTTAGGTATTGGTTGTAATTTAGGTTTACGCCTAGCAGATTGAGACATAGTACAGGAACAGCGTCCCTGAGGCAAATTGTAGGACATGAAATGGAGCAACTTAGTGCAATATAGTCTTTATTAAAGAAACATTGAAAGGTACAAAAATATGTATGATATAAGGTCCCCCTGGTGTCAATCGAGGCTTTAGCAACTCATAGCCATCTGTAGAGTCCTTAGTGAGATTACTGAGGGTGAACCTCTCCCTCCGGGGGAGTGTCATCTAATGACGATGTGGGGCAGGGGCTGTTGGATATGACCCACTAGAACATTCCCAGTGGGAAATGGGAAAGGAGAGGTTCCAAAGTTGAGGAAGGAGCCCAAGTATTATGAGGAAAGATTGATAGGTCTTAAATATAGATAAATGGTAGTGTCATCTTCGGGCAAAGAAAATCTTATTGCCTCTAAGGAATTCTGAAGCTTCCCTGTGGGAGAAGATTTGTGAAATATAACGTATTGTAGGTGACCCACAGCTGAGATAAACACTATTTCTTATATTTATAGCTCTTGTAACAGGATGTTCTGATAGCAGTGTGTTAACCTATGTTGCATTGTACATCTGTGGCACATATAGCAGTTCTGTGAACTTAAATCTCCATCCGGATTCAGGTTAAATTCTGTTATGCAGATAAGGGTCTAAATCAGATGCGGTGTAGAATATCCCAAATGTATATGTGCAACGGAACTTCTAATAAAGTTAAAGACTGCCAGTATAGCCCCAGAAAAGATCTTACTTATAAGGCCTATAACTGCTTCTTGTTTGCCCACGGAATGATGTGTAGGACCCGGGGAGTGACGAATAGGGTGGTAGAGGTAATGACCCTTAAGTTATTAGAAAGGTCTGTGACCCGTTATGATTTGCAACAATTTCCTATTGTGGAGTATGATGTATTGCTGTGTAGTGAACGGGGCTTCCCAACATGGCATTTTTTCACGCCAACATTTATTATCAAGTGCGTCAGTGATCTTTTGGGGTGATTACGTGTCCCCAACAAGCATACCATCTATGTCTCACCAGCAAGGTATTTCTAACCTGTTACCAAGTCTGAAGTTCCAACGGGTCCGTTTGCAGGTCCCTCTACCCCTCTGTTCCGTCTTTCCGGTGTTATGCAGCTCCACGCTGTCTCTTAATCTCTCCGCCTGGGTATTGTGGAGATCCAATTATGGAAAGAGGTCGCTGGGCTATCTCTGCCAGAGTTGTAAGATTACCTCCGAAGCGGATCCATGACCCTCCGGAGGGGAGATATGCAGCTGTGCAACTAATTTGTCTCTGGTTTCCTCTGGCTCTCTGTATTGCCTCCCACAGCGGGCTTCAGAACGTTGGTATATCTACTCCCCGGTTTGTGATCCATCTTCCCGTCACTAGGGATCTTGACAAAGGCTAAATCAGTCTTTTGACTAACAAATTTAATAAATTAGTAGCAAATTTTTGGGATATTAATCTCAAAGGCTCAGGAGCTTGCAAAAAATGCAGCTTGTTCCTACAACGGTTAACTCTGCCCCCCAGGGGTTAATAGTTTATTTAAGTATATTTCGTTGTGGGGGGCTTGAGGTTTAGGGGTTAATAGGTTTATTATAGCGGCGGTGTGGGCGGATGGCAGATAAGGGGTTAATTATATTTAAATAGTATTTGCGATGCGGGAGGGCAGCGGTTTAGGGATTAATAGGTTTATTATAGTGGCGACGATGTCGGGGAGCGGCAAAATAGGGGTTACTACATTTTAATAGTGGCGGCAATGTCCTGAGCGGCAGATTAGGGGTTAATAACTTTATTATAGTGCTTGCGATGCGGGAGGGCCTCAGTTTAGGCGTTAATAGGTAGTTTATGGGTGTTAGTGTACTTTTAAACACTTTAGTTAGGAGTTTTATGGTACAGCAGTAAAACTCATAACTACTTACTTTAGATGACGGTACAGATCTTGTGGTTATAGAGTGTACCACTCATTTTTTGGCCTCCCAGGCAAACTCGTAATACCGGTGCTATGGGAGTCCCATTGAAAAATTACTTTTTTAAAAGTGCGGTACTGACATTGCGTGACTGGCTAAAAGGTGTGCGGTACACCTATACCGACAAGACTTGTAATAGCAGTGTTAGGGAAAATGAAGCGTTATGGGCCATAACTATGCTATTTGACTCATAACGCAAAACTCGTAATCTAGCTGAATATGAATTTGATTCATCTTAATCTTGTATTATCAACCTGCAAAATTCTAATTATATACATCCAGTGGTGTACATAGCAGGAATGTTTAAAGGCACATGAAACCCAAAATTTTTCATTCATGATTCAGATAGGGAATATAATTTACTTCTATTATTTAATTTGCTTCCTTCTCTTGTTATTCTTTGCTGAAAAATGTATCTATAAAAGCTCAGAAGTAGCAAACAACCTAGGGTCTAGCTGCTGATTGGTGGCTACATAAATATACTGATTGTCATTGGCTCACCCCATATGTTCAGCTAGAAACCAGTAGTGCAATGCTGCTCCTTCAACAAATGATACCAAGAGAATGAAATAAATTACGGCTAGATTACGAGTTTTGTGGTATGAGTGAAAAAGCAGCATTAAGGCTTTTTTTTCACTGCTTCTGGTATTACGAGTCTTGCAGGTTTAGCTGTACTGCACACTTTTTTGGCCGTAATGCAACGTAATTACAGCAGCTTTCAAAAAGTCATTTTTCAATGGGACTTCCTTAGCGCTGGTATTACGAGTCTGCCTGGGAGGCCAAAAAGTGAGTTGTAAACCCTATACCGCCAAGATCCATACCGTAAACTGAAAGTTAGTAGTTATGGGTTTTACGCTACAAAGATGTAGCATAAAACTCATAACTAAAGTGCTAAAAAGTACACTAACACCCATAAACTACCTATTAACCCCGAAACCGAGGACCTCCTGCATCACAAACACTAAAATAAAATTATTAACCCCTAATCTGCCGCCCCCAACATTGCTGCCAGTATACTAAATTTATTAACCCCTAAACCTAAGTCTAACCCTAACCCTAACAACCCCTAACTTAAATATAATTAAAATAAATCTAAATAAAACATACTTTCATTACCAAAATAATTCCTATTTAAAACTAATTACTTACCTGTAAAATAAACCATAAGCTAGCTACAATATAACTAATAGTTACATTGTAGCTATCTTTGGGTTTATTTTTATTTTACAGGCATGTTTGTATTTATTTTAACTAGGTAGAATAGTTACTAAATAGTTATTAACTATTTACTAACTACCTAGCTAAAATAAATACAAATTTACCTGTAAAATAAAACCTAACCTGCCTTACACTAACGCCTAACCTTACACTAAAATTAAATCAAATACATAAATTAAATACAATTAACTAAATTACAAAAACAAACAAACACTAAATTACACAAAATAAAAAAAGAAATTATCAGATATTTAAACTAATTACATCTAATCTAATAGCCCTATCAAAATAAAAAGCCCCCCCAAAATAAAAAAAAACCCTAGCCTAAACTAAACTGCCAATAGCCCTTAAAAGGGCCTTTTGCGGGGCATTGCACTAAAGAAATCAGCTCTTTTACCTGTAAAAAAATACAAACAACCCCCAACAGTAAAACCCACTACCTACACAACCAACCCCCCAAATAAAATCCTAACTAAAAAACCTAAGCTCCCCATTGCCCTGAAAAGGGCATTTGGATGGGCATTGCCCTTAAAAGTGAATTTAGCTCTTTTTCAAGTGCCCAAACCCCTAATCTAAAAATAGAAACAAACCCAATAAACCCTTAAAAATGCCTAACTCTAACCCCTGAAGATCCACTTACAGTTTTTGAAGACCCGACATCCATCCTCAACGAAGCCGGCAAAAGTCCTCAAAGAAGCGGCAGAAGTCTTCATCCAACCGGGCAGAAGTCTTCATCCAGTCTGCAATTTCTATCTTCATCCATCCGGCGAGGAGCGGGTCCATCTTCAAGACATCCGGCGCAGAGCATCCTATTCAATCGACGTCTTCTTCCGAATGAGGTTTCCCTTTAAATGACGTCATCCAAGATGGTGTCCCTTAGGAACAGCTGATTGGAACAGCCAATAGAATGCAAGCTCAATCCTATTGGCTGATTGGATCAGCCAATAGGATTGAAGTTCAATCCTATTGGCTGATTGCAACAGCGAATAGGATTTTTTCAACCTTAATTCCGATTGGCTGATAAAAGTCTATCAGCCAATCGGAATCTAAGGGACGCCATCTTGGATGACGTCATTTAAAGGGAAACCTCATTCGGAAGAAGACGTCGATTGAAGAGGATGCTCCGCGCCGGATGTCTTGAAGATGGACCTGCTCCGCGCCGGAGGGATGAAGATAGAAGATGCCCTCTGGATGAAGACTTCTGCCCGGTTGTATGAATACTTCTGCCTGGTTGGATGAAGACTTCTGCCGCTTCGCTGAGGACTTATGCCGGCTTCGTTGAGGATGGATGTCAGGTCTTCAAAAACTGTAAGTGGGTCTTCGGGGGTTAGTGTTAGGCTTTTTTAAGGGTTTTTTGGGTGGGTTTTATTTTTAGATTAGGGTTTTGGGCACTTGAAAAAGAGCTAAATGACCTTTTAAGGGCAATGCCCCTCCAAATGCCCTTTTCAGGGCAATGGGGAGCTTAGATTTTTTTAGTTAAGATTTTATTTCGGGGGTTGGTTGTGTAGGTGGTGGGTTTTACTGTTGGGGAGTTGTTTGTATTTTTTTTACAGGTAAAATAGCTGATTTCTTTGGGGCAATGCCCCACAAAAGGACCTTTTAAGGGCTATTGGCAGTTTAGTTTAGGCTAGGGTTTTTTTTTATTTTGAGGGTGCTTTTTTATTTTGATAGGGCTATTAGATTAGGTGTAATTAGTTTAAAATTCTGATAATTTCTTTTTTTATTTTGTGTAATTTAGTGTTTGTTTTTTTGTAATTTAGGTAATTGTATTTAATTAATGTAATTTATTTAATTGTAGTGTAAGGTTAGGTGTTAGTGTAACTCAGGTTAGGTTTATTTTACAGGTAAATTTGTATTTATTTTAGCTAGGTAGCTAGTAAATAATTAATAACTATTTACTAACTATTCTACCTAGTTAAAATAAGTACAAACTTGCCTGTGAAATAAAAATAAAACCTAAGCAAGATACAATGTAACTATTAGTAATATTGCAACTAGCTTACGGCTAGATTTAGAGTTTTGTCGGTAAGGACCCGCGTAGCTAACGCCGGCTTTTTTCTGGCCGCACCATAAAAATAACTCTAGTATAGAGAGCCCACATAAAGGCTGTGTTAGGCTCCAAAAAAGGAGCGTAGAGCATATTTAACGCAGCTTCAACTCTCGATACCAGAGTTGCTTACGGACGCGGCCAGCCTAAAAAACGTGCTCGTGAACGATTCCCCCATAGGAAACAATGGGGCTGTTTGAGCTGAAAAAAAACCTAACACCTGCAAAAAAGCCGTGTTCAGCTCCTAACGCAGCCCCATTGTTTGCTATGCGTAAACACTTCCTACGTCTGCACCTAACACTCTAACATGTACCCCGAGTCTAAACACCCCTAACCTTACACTTATTAACCCCTAATCTGCTGCCCCCGCTATCGCTGACCCCTGCATATTATTTTTAACCCCTAATCTGCCGCTCTGTAAACCGCCGCTACTTACATTATCCTTATGTACCCCTAATCTGCTGCCCCTAACACCGCCGACCCCTATATTATATTTATTAACCCCTAATCGTCGCCTCCACCTGCCTACACTTATTAACCCCTAATCTGCCGAGCGGACCGCACAGCTACTATAATAAAGTTATTAACCCCTAATCCGCCTCACTAACCCTATAATAAATAGTATTAACCCCTAATCTGCCATCCCTATCATCGCTGACACCTAACTTCAAACATTAACCCCTAATCTGCCGACCGAAGCTCACCGCTATTCTAATAAATGTATTAACCCCTAAAGCTAAGTCAAATATAATTTTAATCTAACAAAATAAATTAGCTCTTATTGAATAAATTATTCCTATTTAAAGCTAAATACTTACCTGTAAAATAAACCCTAATATAGCTACAATATAAATTATAATTACATTGTAGCTATTTTAGGATTAATATTTATTTTACAGGCAACTTTGTAATTATTTTAACCAGGTACAATAGCTATTAAATAGTTAAGAACTATTTAATAGTTACCTAGTTAAAATAATAACAAAATTACCTGTAAAATAAATCCTAACCTAAGTTACAATTAAACCTAACACTATACTATCATTAAATGAATTAAATAAAATACCTACAATTACCTACAATTAAACCTAACACTACACTATCAATACATTAATTAAATACAATATCTACAAATAACTACAATGAAATAAACGAACTAAAGTACAAAAAATAAAAAAGAACTAAGTTACAAAAAAATAAAAAAATATTTACAAACATAAGAAAAATATTACAACAATTTTAAACTAATTACACCTACTCTAAGCCCCCTAATAAAATAACAAAGCCCCCCAAAATAAAAAATGCCCTACCCTATTCTAAATTACTAAAGTTAAAAGCTCTTTTGCCTTACCAGCCCTGAACAGGGCCCTGATCGGAACAGCCAATAGAATGCAAGCTCAATCTGATTGGCTGATTGGATCAGCCAATCGGATTGAACTTGATTCTGATTGGCTGATTCCATCAGCCAATCAGAATATTCCTACCTTAATTACGATTGGCTGATAGAATCCTATCAGCCAATCGGAATTCGAGGGACGCCATCTTGGATGACGTCATTTAAAGGAACCGTCATTCATCGTTCAGTCGTCGGCCAGGATGGATGTTCCGCGTCGGAGGTCTTCAGGATGCTGCCGCTCCGCTCCAGATGGATGTCGATAGAAGATGCCGCCTGGATGAAGACTTCAATTGGATGGAAGACCCCTTCTGCCCCGCTTGGATGAAGACTTCAATCGGATGGAAGACCTCTTCTGCCCCGCTTGGATGAAGACTTCTACCGGATCATGGACATCTTCAGCCCCCCGCTTGGGCTTGGATCAGGACATCGGAGGAGCTCTTCTGGACTGATCGGTGAACCTGGTATGCTGAAGACAAGGTAGGAAGATCTTCAAGGGCTTAGTATTAGGTTTATTTATGGGGGGTTTGGGTTAGATTAGGGGTATGTGGGTGGTGGGTTGTAATGTTTGGGGGGGGGTATTGTATGTTTTTTTTTACAGGCAAAAGAGCTGAACTTCTTGGGGCATGCCCTGCAAAGGGCCCTGTTCAGGGCTGGTAAGGTAAAAGAGCTTTTAACTTTAGTAATTTAGAATAGGGTAGGGCATTTTTTATTTTGGGGGTCTTTGTTATTTTATTAAGGGGCTTAGAGTAGGTGTAATTAGTTTAAAATTGTTGTAATATTTTTCTTATGTTTGTAAATATTTTTTTATTTTTTGAAACTTGGTTCTTTTTTATTTTTTGTACTTTAGTTAGTTTATTTCATTGTAGTTATTTGTAGATATTGTATTTAATTAATGTATTGATAGTGTAGTGTTAGGTTTAATTGTAGGTAATTGTAGGTATTTTATTTAATTAATTTAATGATAGTATAGTGTTAGGTTTAATTGTAACTTAGGTTAGGATTTATTTTACAGGTAATTTTGTAATTATTTTAACTAGGTAACTATTAAATAGTTCTTAACTATTTAATAGCTATTGTACCTGGTTAAAATAATTACAAAGTTGCCTGTAAAATAAATATTAATCCTAAAATAGCTACAATGTAATTATAATTTATATTGTAGCTATATTAGGGTTTATTTTACAGGTAAGTATTTAGCTTTAAATAGGAATAATTTATTTAATAAGAGTTAATTAATTTCGTTAGATTAAAATTATATTTAATTTAGGGGGGTGTTAGTGTTAGGGTTAGACTTAGCTTTAGGGGTTAATACATTTATTAGAGTAGCGGTGAGCTCCGGTCGGCAGATTAGGGGTTAATGTTTGAAGTTAGGTGTCGGCGATGTTAGGGAGGGCAGATTAGGGGTTAATACTTTTATTATAGGGTTAGTGAGGCGTATTAGGGGTTAATAACTTTATTATAGTAGCGGTGCGGTCCGCTCGGCAGATTAGGGGTTAATAAGTGTAGGCAGGTGGAGGCGACGTTGAGGGGGGCAGATTAGGGGTTAATAAATATAATATAGGGGTCGGCGGTGTTAGGGGCAGCAGATTAGGGGTACATAAGTATAACGTAGGTGGCGGTCGGCAGATTAGGGGTTAAAAAAATTTAATCGAGTGGCGACGATGTGGGGGGACCTCGGTTTAGGGGTACATAGGTAGTTTATGGGTGTTAGTGTACTTTAGAGTACAGTAGTTAGGAGCTTTATAAACCGGCGTTAGCCCAGAAAGCTCTTAACTACTGACTTTTTTCTGCTACTGGAGTTTTGTCGTTAGATTTCTAACGCTCACTTCAGACACGACTCTAAATACCGGAGTTAGAAAAATCCCATTGAAAAGATAGGATACGCAATTTAAGTAAGGGGATCTGCGGTATGGAAAAGTCGCGGCTGAAAAGTGAGCGTTAGACCCTTTTTTGAGTGACTCCAAATACCGGAGTTAGCCTAAAACCAGCGTTAGGAGCCTCTAACGCTGGTTTTCACAGCTAACGCCAAACTCCAAATCTAGGCCTTAGGGTTTATTTTATAGGTAAGTATTTAGTTTTAAATAGGAATTATTTAGTTATTAATAGTAGGTTTTATTTAGATTTATTTTAATTACATTAAAGTTAGTGGGTGTTAGGGTTAGGGGTTAATAACTTTAGTATAGTGGCGGCGACGTTGGGGGCGGGAGATTAGGGGTTAATAAATATAGGTAGGTGGCGGTGATGATGGGGCAGCAGATTAGGGGTTAATAAGTATAATTTAGGTGTCGGCAATGTCGGGGGCGGCAGATTAGGGGTTAATAAGTATAATGTAGGTGTCGGTGATGTTGGGGGCGGCAGAATAGGGGTTAATAAATATAGTGTAGGTGTCGGCAATGTCAGGGCGGCAGAGTATGGGTTAATAAGTATAATGTAGGTGTCCGCGATGTCGGGCGGCAGATTAGGGGTTAATAAGAATAATGTAGGTGTCAGCGATGTTGGGGGCGACAGATTAGGGGTGTTTAGACTCGGGGTTTATGTTAGGGTGTTAGGTGTAAACATAAATTTAGTTTCCCCATAGGAATCAATGGGGCTGCGTTACGGAGCTTTACGCTCCTTTATTGCAGGTGTTAGGCTTTTTTTCAGATGGCTCTCCCCATTGATGTCTATGGGGAAATCGTGCACAAGCACATAAAACCAGCTCACCGCAGCGCTGGTATTGGAGTGCGGTATGGAGCTCAATTTTGCTCTACGCTCAGTTTTTGCCTGCTAACGCCGGGTTTTTGTAAACCTGTAATACCAGGGCTGTAGGTTAGTGAGCGGTGACAATAACTTGCAAGTTAGCACCGCGCCGCTCAACACAAAACTCATAATCTAGCTGTTAGATAATAGAAGTAAATTAGAAAGTTGTTTAAAATTGTATGTTCTACCTAAATCATTAGCTAGGAGATTGACAGACATTACGGTACCAATGAAAAGAGCCTGGTGGCTATATAATAGCTTGTATCGTAAGACAAGGCATACATTTCACCTCTTGAGAAAGACCGCACGCTGGCGGTTGAAACGCGTTGAGGCTTATCTTGTACTCCCTGAGGACCCGTAGTGCTCCAGAACAACGTCATTGGCATCTGTGTTCCAGTACGACTACTGCAATTAGAGCCGCGGGTATGGAAGCCTGTAAGGGATTGAACTGTTTGTCCTGTGACGATAATACTGAGGGACATCTATAGTTTTGTTTGGAGGTCTAATATCGACTTCATTTGTTTATGGACGATTCATTCTGGACAATGAAGATTTGTAACAAACGCCCTATTAAATATTTTACACTGTAAGTGCAATCTAATAGCGTGGTGTGTTTGTATTATTAATCCACACTTGAGTCTGTTTGCGCTTTGTGTGGTTTTTTTACAGACTTTGGGATTTTATTATACTCCGGGAGGCACGTAGGACACCACCGGTAAAGTGGCTGCAGCAGGTCTCGTATGTAACAATTTGTAATTTATTGTGTTTTTTAATCGTATGGTTTTCTTTTTTATACCTTTTATATCATAGGATTTGTAGTATCCTTTTGTTTTATATTTATGCACGCTTGTAATTATATATTTATTCTTAAGTGTTTTTATTAGAATTGTTATTTATATATTACAGAGATCGTGAACTTTTTCTGGTAGTTAGCGCTGTTTAATTAGTGTGTTTTTTACTTGTATTAGCAATTTTTTTCTTTCATGATTCAGATAGAGAATACAATTTTTTTAAAAAAATTTACAATTTATTTCTATTATCAAATTTGCTTATTTCTCATGTTATTCTTTGTTAAAGATATATCAAGATAGGTAGCATGCACATGTCTGGAGCACTACATGACAGGAAAATGTGCTACCATCTAGTGCTCTTGCTAATGTATAACATTGTTGCAAAACTGCTGCCATTTGTATATGGTCGTCATCACATACAAAGGTTACCGCAATTACTACTGCACCAGTAGACTCATAAAGCACCAACCTTCATTACATGAAGAATTGTACCTGCTGCCGCATTCTAAAGAACCCAGCATTCCCAACCCTTACACATCCATGACACACAACATCCAAAAACCTTTGTCATGTTAATATCACCACAATATCTACAACCCATAACCTTATGATCACGTTATAAAGAATAATAGTTAATACACAAGTACTGAATTTAGATTTGATTAGGATACATTTTTCACTTGGTCATTTTTTTATCCCTTGTATATTTGAGGATAAAACACTTGGTAATTTTTTATATCCCTTGTATATTTGAGGACAAAACTTCCTCCAGATATATCTACAACACCCATCACACCGCAATCACTGATTTTCAATTAACCCTTTCAAGTCTTGCTTATAAAAATTACTTTCCAACTGTCATTCATTTACTATTAAAGTAACACTAACATCAAAATTAAACTTTCATGTTTCAGATAAAGCAAGCCATTTATAAAAAATCAAGTTTACTTACATATTACTATTGTACAGATACGTTTAATATGTACACTTTCATAGGCTACTGGCCTATGAAAAAGTTCCCAGTATATACATATATGAGTCTATGATTGGCTGATGGCTGTCACATGATACAGGGGGCAGTGAAACCGAAATTTGTCAGACAAAAAACAAAATGTATGCTTACCTGATACATTAATTTTTTTTTCATGATGGTGAATATTACCCTCCTGACTATTACAAGGAGGAGAAAGAAACCTCAATGCATGAGAGCTTAAAATCCATTCCATTTCCCATGACCTTCAGTTATTCATATAGCCACGTAGATGACAAAAAATAATCAGGAAAGTGAATTTGAGGCAAAGAAGTGCAAACAAGTATTGCCGCCTAAAGAAAAAAGAATTAAAGAAAGAAATTAATTCATTTATCAGGAAAGCATACATTTGGTTTTCTTTCTTTGGAAGGTGAGAGTCCACAAGTCATCACATGTGAGAATCAATACCCAAGTCATGGAGTCCACAAGACCACCATGAAAAGAGGGGACAAATAGTGAAAGCAGGATGTTACTATTCAGGCACTATGGCCTACAGATGCTCCTGACAAAGGCAGCCTCAGGAGAAGTGTACAAATCAAAGTGATAAAAATTTGAAAAAGTGCGTATAAAAGACCAAGTAGTTGCCTTACAAATCTGATCAATACAGGCCTCATTATGAAAGGCCCAAGAAGTAGCAACTGCTCTAGTGGAATGAGCAAAAATGTGCTCAGTGGGAGTTTTCTTCATGGCTAAATAAGCCTTGCGATTAAGGCTTTAATCCAAACTGCTTAAGTAACAGCCATAGCTATTTCTGACTTTTGCAAGGCCCAGGAAAATTAACAAAAAAGAAGAAAGCTCTTATAACATCCAAGTTGTGGAGAAGACACTCCTTAGAATTCTTAGGAAGAAAAGAATAGCTAGTGCAAAGATCAACCTTATCCTGATGAAAAATCAAAAATGGAGGTTTGCATGACAAAGCTGAAACCTTGGGTACTCTTCTAGGATAAGTAATAGGTAGAAGAAACAGGAACTTCCAGGGTACAACCTGAAGGTCCAAACCATGCATTGACTCAAAAGGAGGAGGTTAAAGAACTCTCATTAAGATTCTAAGGAGGAGAAATTGGATTAATAACTTGTTTAATTCTGATCAAAGGCTTGAAAGTCATGAATTTTAGCAGCTTTCTCATGAAGCAATACAGAAAGATCTGAAATCTGAACCTTCAGTAAACTACCTGATAAACATTTATCTAGGCCTTCCTACAGGAACTCAAGAACTATAGAAATTCTAAAAGTGTTCCAAATGTAACCTTTGCCAGAACACCATGCAAAAAAGATTTTCCAGCCTTTATAATAAATATAGCCTGAAGCAGGGTATCAATAACATGTCTCATGTCTTAGTAGATAATTAGCTTTTTTGAATATTGCTTTTATGTCAGACAGCCATATGATAAGAAGGAGCCTGAATCATAATGTCATCCAAGTAAGAAACTACAGAAATGCCTTGAGCTCAAACCACAGACAACAGAACTCACAGTTCCTTTGTAAACACTCTGGTAGCTGTAGCCAGACCAAAAGGGAGGACCACAGACTAAAAAAATGCTTGTCTATAAAAGCAAGTCTCAGGAACTTGATATGATCCCCGTGGATAGGTATATGCAAATAAGCATAATTTTGTCTATGGTAGACAAAAACTTACCCACCTGCACTAAAGGAAGTTATGTGTGAATTGTCTCTATTTTGAAAGTATGAATCTTCATGAATTTATTTAATAATTTGAGATCCAAAACAAGCTGCAAACTACCCTATTTCTTTGGAACTATAAAGAGATTTGAATAAACTCCTGGTTCAATTCTGGAGTTGAAACTGGAGTAATCACTATCAACAATTCCCGATCTCTCACATAAGCAAAAAAAAAGGGTATTAGGGTATCTTGAGTCATTCAACACAGAAATAATCTCCCCTGAAGAGATCTTGAACAAAAGCTTATTCAATACCTCTTAAAATAGTTTACAGTGCCTAGAGATCCTGAGCAGATCTCTAACAAAGCCTCGCAAAAGAAACTCAATCTATGGATGCTGAGCTTTCATGTGGTCTTGGGATCTGGGCTAGACATCTTGGACTGTTTGTTTTTGGACCAACAAGAGATTTGAGTAGCCAAAAGAGGGAGTCTTTCTGAGCCTTGGATTTCTGAAATATGCCTTGCAGATCTAACCTGCAACAAAGAAAATCAGTTGATTTATTTAATCATTCATTAACCCCTTGACGACCACAACAACCCTGTATATCGCTGGTCATTAAGGGTTTTTCAGGCCATAATAACAGGGGTCTCAGGACCACGCTATTAAGACCTCCCACCCTCCTACTGGCATCCTGGAATAGCATGGTCTCACAGTAAAAAAGCTGGTCGTTAAGGGATAAAAGTAGTGAAGTGAAAATTAAACTTTCATGATTAAGATAAAGCATATAATTTTAAACAACCTTCCATTTTACATCTATTATATAATTTGCTTTGTTATCCTGGCATAATTTGTTAAAAACACTGCCACTGATTAGTGCTGCTGATGGTGGCTGCACATATAGGGGTTCAACATTGCTAAATGCCGACAGCATACTCTTTCGGCATTTAACATTGCATAAGCATTTCTGGTGAAATGCTTGTGCAATGCAACCCCTGCAAATTTTTGGCTAAACGGCCACTGGCAAGGGGTTTCAATCAATCCGATTGGATTGGGATGATTGCAGTCTCCCACCTCAGAAGTGGAGGACGAGTTAAGGAGCAGCGGTCTTACGACCGCTGCTTCTTAACTTAAGTTTCCGGTGAGGGTAGATTGCAGCATCCGCTACTTGGTAAATCTACCCCATATACTTCTTGTCATTAGCTCACTCTATGGCCTCTATTTATCAAGCCGTCAACTGCAAATATGCTGGAATTCCGCAGCATATTTGTGGCGAGGCTGATTCGCCATAGTTATCAAGCCCTACAGACTGGCAAAAGTAGAATCTAGTGATGTAACATACGATCCACCGGACTTAGTCTGACACAGATCGATGCTTATGTCACTAAAGATGTTCCGAACGCAAGTTCGGCACAATCTGACTACTTTTGGAAGTTATCAAAGAACAACCAGGTACGCTCGAAACTATTCCGGCCCAGTGTACAATCCGCTGCCCTGGAGGTGGCGGATCCCATAGGAATCAATGGGAGTCTGACAGCAGCGAGAGCTCATGGGAGATGTCTGCACCTAACACCCTAACATGTACCCCGAGTCTAAACACCCCTAATCTGCCCCCCTACACTGCCGACACATACAGTATACGTATTAACCCTTAAACCGCCACTCCCGGACCCTGCCACCACCTACATTATACCTATTAACCCCTAATCTGCCGTCCCCTATACCGCCGCCACCTACATAAAGTTATTAACCCCTATCCTGCCGATCCTGGACCCCGCCACAAATAAATTCATTGTTTAAGCCCTAAACCGCCGCACCCGGAGCCTGCCGCCACCTACATTACATTGATTAACCCCTAATCTACCCCCCTACACCGTCACCACTATATTAAATGAATTAACCCTAAACCTAAGTCTAACCCTAACCCTAACACCCCCTAACTTAAATATTATTTAAATTAATCTAAATAAATATTCCTATAATTAAATAAATTAATCCTATTTAAAACTAAATACTTACCTATAAAATAAACCCTAAGATAGCTACAATATAACTATTAGTTACATTGTAGCTATTTTAGGGTTTATTTTTATTTTACAGGCAACTTTGTATTTATTTTAACTAGGTACAATAGCTATTAAATAGTTATTAACTATTTAATAGCTACCTAGCTAAAATAGATACAAAATTACCTGTAAAATAAATCCTAACCTAAGTTACAATTACACCTAACACTACACTATCATTAAATAAATTAAATTAATTAACTACAATTACCTAACATTAAATAAAATTAACTAAAAATAACTAAAGTACAAAAAAAAAAACCTCTAAATTACTGAAAATAAAAAAGCCCCCAAAAATAATAAAATTCCCTACCCTAAACTAAATTACAAATAGCCCTTAAAAGGGTCTTTTGCGGGGCATTGCCCTAAAGTAATCAGCTCTTTTACTTCTAAAAAAAGAAATACAACCTCCCAACATTAAAACCCCCCTTAAAAAAACCTAACACTACCCCCTTGAAGATCACCCTACCTTGAGACGTCTTCACCCAGCCGGGCACAAGTCTTCATCCAATCTGGCCAGAAATCTTCCTCGAATCTGGGCAGAAGAGGTCCTCCAAGCGGCATCTTCTATCTTCAATCAACCGGAGAGGGTCCATCTTGAATCCAGCCAACGTGGAGCCATCCTCTTCAAATGCCGTCCTAACACTGAATGAAGGTTCCTTTAAATGACATCATCCAAGATGGTATCCCTTGAATTCCGATTGGCTGATAGAATTCTATCAGCCAATCGGAATTAAGGTAGGAAAAATCCAATTGGCTGATGTAATCCGATTGTCTGATGAAGTTATTTTAGCTAGGTAGCTATTAAATAGTTAATAACTATTTAATAGTTATTGTACCTAGTTAAAATAAATACAAGTTGCCTGTAAAATAAAAATAAACCCTAAAATAGCTACAATGTAACTAATAGTTATATTGTAGCTATCTTAGGGTTTATTTTGTAGGTAAGTATTTAGTTTTAAATAGGATTAATTTATTTAATTATAGGAATATTTATTTAGATTAATTTAAATAATATTTAAGATGGGGGGGTGTTAGGGTTAGGGTTAGACTTAGGTTTAGGGGTTAATTCATTTAATATAGTGGCGGCGGTGTAGGGGGTAGATTAGGGGTTAATCAATGTATTGTAGGTGGGGGGGCAGGATAGGGGTTAATAAATGTAATGTAGGTGTCGGAGGTCTCCGGGTGCAGCGGTTTAGGGGTTAAACAATTAATTTATTTGCGGCAGGGTCCGGGATCGGCAGGATAGGGGTTAATAACTTTATGTAGGTGGTGGCGGTATAGGGGGGGCAGTATAGGGGGCGGCAGATTAAAGGTTAATAGGTATAATGTAGGTGGCGGCGGGGTCCGGGAGCGGTGGTTTAGGGGTTAATATATTTATTAGAGTTGCAGTGGATCCGGGAGTGGCGGTTTAGGGGTTAATACATTTATTTAGTTGCGGGGGGCTCCAGGAGCGGCGGTTTAGGGGGTAAAACAGTATAGTATAGTGTGGGTGCTTAGTGACAGGCTAGCAAGAAAGCTGCGAAGAAGCTAACAGTTAACAACAGTCAGCTGCTCATCACACCGTACTTGGTGCGTGGCTTTTTGACAGCTTTCTTGATAAATTTGGCGAACGTATTCAGGTCCGCGGCGGCGATGTTAGGCGAGCTTAGGCGAGCGTATTGGGGCCGGCGAATGCAGGAAAGTAGACAGGTTGTTAAAAAGAGGCCTATGTGTTAAGCTAGCTTCCAGTATTTCATTGCTGTTCTTTTAACAAAGGATACATAAATTATGATAAGAGAAATATATTAGCAACATTTTTAAAATTGTATTTTCTATCTGAATCATGAAAGAAAAAGGTTGGGTTTCATGTCCATTTAAAGAAAAATAATAACAAAATTAAAAAATAATATTATTTCTCTATATCAGTTAAACTGTTTGCTTGTAAACCACTACAACACTCTATCACAGGTAACACATCCCAATTACTATTAATCCCCAAACCACCACATCTCACATTTCAAACTCCCTGATTATAGCCCTAAACCATCAAAACCTTCAGCTAATGCAATTTTTTATGCATGATTTTTTCCAATATATTGTCAGTGTGGGGGTGTTATGTTAGGGCTTAGTTTAGGGAGTCTCTAGGGGGTCCATTGTGATAGGTCTTAGATAACGGGTAGTTTAGGACAGATTTAGAGTAGTGGTCAGTTTAAATGCAGGTGATATGATGGTCAGCATGGTGGTTTTATTATAGGGGTCAGATTTGATGGGATGTTTGCACCAGTGGTGGTGGGAGGGGTATTAAGATAAGGGTAATTTTAGACAGGGCCTTACAGTGGGGTTAATCTGTAAAGGGTCTATTAGAACATGGAACTTTTTGCTTTTTAGTTTAGGAGCTAATATCAGTTAGGCTATTTTTATAATTAAAAACTACAAAAATAGAAAGAGAAAAGTAGGAACATAATAAGTCACCACTTACAAGACAGGGATTTCAGCATACCATAGTTTTATTTGGCGGTAAGGATAAATCTCTTACAAATTATCCATAGTAACTAATGCAATGCACAACCTTTCAAATGTACACACAGAGTAGCAAGAAGTTGCAAATTTATTAGACAAAAATATATACAATGAACCGTGGTAGCCTTATATTCTATACATACCACAGTATACAAGTGGTCAGGATAGCCTGAAAAAGCAAACACGGTGAGATTAAACTTATAGATAAAGCAACATCTCCCCTAGTGGGTGGCTTCACATTATAAGCGAAAAACGGCCACCATAGTGCTCTATGAGGATCTATGCTTATAAAAATAGTAACAATTACTCACCGTATATACATGTAAATACAAAGTTGATATTAATACACAGTGATAGGTACAAGGCCTATGTTAAGTATATAGCAACACCTCCACCAGAGGGTAACTTCGCTTCACAGGTGAATAAAGTGGTTACCATGGTGATCCTAGAGGATCTATGCTTAGAACTTCATATTATTTATAATACAGTGCAAAATTATAATACATGTATGGAAAATGTGCCGTACCCTGACAAGGGGTGTGTACAACACCAATTTCAGAGGGCACCACTATATTATAATAGTATCCGGTGTCATGAAAAGCAATATATATGTAGGATCTATGCAATATATATGTAGGATCTATGTGCACCCCCATTATTTCAGGGTCCTACCATTACAAGGTCAGTTCAGCTAGACAGTCATCAGACACGTATGTCAGTTCCCATAAAATATATTAGTCAATTTGTCAATTGATGGGTAATCTGATTACATAATATAACAGTCCAGCGTGTTAAGTATGGTGCAACTCACCCTTTAAATTGCAGTAGCATTGTAGTTACCACTTCCAGCGCTTATTCTTTCAGTTCTAGAAAGCCAAATATGGGAGTAATTCAGACAATGTATCCCATTAAAAGTTGAAAAAAGTATCCTCTTTTTTTCAAGTTTGAGAACAGCGCTTGTAAAGCCAAGTAACAAACAGGCAAAATCCTCTTTGGCTACTTTGTTTTACTGTAGCATGTTGTGTTAGCCATAAACCAACCACACAGGTAGATTGCTGAACTACTTGATCAGGATATGTCACTGCCGACACGCATTTCACCCCCCACATGACTGTGACGTCATTGGGGCTTCCTCAGGGCAAACGTTCATTGGAGGAATGTCAGAGCTGCTCTTAAGAATGCTTTAGTGGAATTGGATTTGTACGATTCAGGCACAGATGGCTCAGATTTTGAATGTGATTTAAAATAAAAAAACAAGGTTACCAGGGCTATAGTAAAAAAGAAAGGAAACGGGGAGGAAGGAAAAGGAACAAAAACAGATCCCCTAGAAGGGACATTATAGACAAGGGAGAGAGGCAGATATCCGAGGAGAGGAAGGAATACGAGGAGAGGAGGAGAGATGAGCATGACAACAAGAAGGGACTACAGGGGAGGAATTTGGGTGACCCCCCTCTTTTGGCGAATGATGAACTCCAAATAGTTAATTTATCCTCATTCCCTCTAAATATTGCACATATTAACTTGTTGAAAAAAAGATTGTCTTTTTGTCCAAAAAATGGTCTTGACAAATTAACAGTTATAAAAGACTTACATTTGTTTGCACGAAAAGTGGTGTTATCACACGTTATGCAGGGTAAAAATATCCATGATAAACCACCAGAAAAAGAAATGCTTCTTAATAAATATGATTTAGAAACTGTGGATACTCTGGTCTATTTCTTGGATGAAAAATGACCTTACTAGTGATCCCTCCCTATCCAGTGAGACTAGTGAATTATGGAGCCAACAAGAGCTAACTGCCAAAATACATTCAGGTTTAAAAAGAAAATCAGATTTTATGCCAGCTCTAGCACTGGTTCCAGCAAAAAAAGAGGTAGAAAAAGAAATTAACAGAATTTCATTTGATAAATTAACAAATGATAATTTAACACGTAGGGAACGATTTGCCGTTTCTGAATTAATGAATGTGAATGACATAATCATTAAACAGGTGGACAAGGGAAGGAATTTAGTAGTTAAGAATGAGAATTTTTTTTTGCAAATCAAGTCAAAAGACAATTACGGAATAAAGATCAGTACCTACCCCTCCTAAGCAATCCAATTACAAAAATACAGGAAGAATTGCTGCATTTATTAAATAGAGCTAGAAAGGATGGGATTATAGATAAAAAGAAATTTAACTATCTATATACAGAGTTTCCCAGAGTTCAATTTTTTACTGTATCCCAAAACTCCATAAAAATAAGAGAGATCCGCCAGGACGTCCAATAATCACTGGTATAGGGAGCATTACCGAAAACCTGGGAAATTATGTAGATACCTTTTTTAATCCTTTCTTGTCCACCTTAACATCCTATGTAAAAGACACAAGTGACCTTTTGAGGAAACTGGATGGTCTGGTTGTTGAACATGATACCATATTGGTATCTCTTGACGCTGAGGGTCTCTACTCATGAGGTCGGTTAAAGAGCAGATAGATATTTTTTGTAAAGTAGAGGTGCACCAAATAAAAAACATAACAACTTTGATTTGGAACTTTTAGAATTTGTGTTCACAAATAATATTTTTGTATTTGACCAAAAAATGTTCAAACAAATTAGAGGAACTGCGATGGGGGCTACATGTGCCCCATCATATGCATGTTTACATTTGGGAATGTGGGAGTCACTGATAGTTTTTGGAGAGTTACAAGAATGGCTAGCTAAGCATGTGCTTATCTGGCTGCGTTATGTCGATGATGTGTTTCTCCTTTGGAGAGGCACAGTGAATCTCTAAAATAATTTGTTAATGTTCTAAATATCAATTCTTTTAATATATTGTTAACTCTTGAATATGACTCACATGAATTGTCCTTTCTCAACATTAGAATAGAGAGGGTGGTGTGCACTCAGTACATACCACACTCTAAGGGGGCGCTATCTAGTAAATAACATCTACAGCAACAATACAAATAGGTGTAATTAAGATTGTTAACAATGACACAATTTATACAAACAAAAAAATCAAACCCGAATGAGTAGAAATGGGCATATGAGTATATGCAGATATCACACAAAGTCCACAACAGATCTTGAAAGAACAACAAGGGTAGAGGCAGCTCTCTGTCATAGGATGGTCATCCTGTGGTAACGTGGTCTAAAAAAAAAAAGGAACAGAGGCGCCAAGCATGGCCTAGTAACGTCAAAACACCAGAGCACACAGGACCAACAGATAGAATATACTCACAAGTGAGGCGCACCCTTATGGTGCTATTGTAGCAGACTGGAACTATAAACGTGGTCCAGCTCACGTCACCACCAGTTAGAGATCCAAAACCAGATGATCCTTAGGATGGCCTATTAGTTAGATCACAAGTGGTGATCCATTCTCGGTTTTGGCCAGGTTGTCCGGTTCTGCTGGAGTAACCACACTGTAGCAATTGTACTAAAGATATACAGGTGATAGACAATCTTTCTGCAGCTGCACAGGAACTTGCAATAACACTAAAACAACAGTAGGACTACAATTCCCAGAATGCACATTGTGAAACATTGCATTCTATGTAAATGCATAGTGCGAACAAAACAATTCTCTACAGGGTCTCTCACTTACCCTATTAGACAGTTTATCAACTGCAAAACTAAAAAAAATTATTTATCTTTTGTCCTGCAGCTGCCCGGTTTTCTATGTTGGAAAAACTAGGCGGATGCTAAAAGACAGAGTGACACAACATAGGGACAATATTAAGGAAGCTGCACTTCTCTAAACATCATTCCTGTTCTCCAAAATACCTTAAAGTGGTAGGAATTCAAGCCTGTTCTCTCTTTGAAAAAGGAGGAAGTATTGATATAATGTTCTCCTTAAAAAAGAGATGGCTTGGATGTATAGGCTGAATTCAGTTGTACCAAATGTTCTTAATGAAAAGTTTGAATTTGCAGTATTTCTCTAAATTTATCTAACCATGTATATATTTAATACACTATAACCTATGATATATCCTTTTCCCCTGTTCCTAGTCTGGCATCCAAAGATTAGTGTTTGAAAGGCTGGAGTCTTGTGTACCCAGTAAATATAAGTAAATAAATTAAAAATTGAAATTAATTTTATCACGTATGAACCGTGTTTAACCTTTGTTTTTATCTTCTCTGTTTTGATTCACAATTATTTTGACCCTTTTTTAACTGGGTCTATTGTTATATACATTTAAGGAAGTATATTAATGTTTATAATTGGATAAATAGATGCAAACTTTCTTCATTTTTAAAAAAACAGGGGTATGTACAAAATGAGTGATTGCCATTGGATGTCCAAATAACTGGATTGATGAATCCTATTCTGCTAAAGCATTCTTAAGAGCAGCTCTGACGTTCCTCCAATGAACGTTTGCCCTAAGGAAGCCCCAATGACGTCAGTCACGTGGGGGGTGAAACGCGTGTCGGCAGTGACATATCCTGATCAAGTGGTTCAGCAATCTACCTGAACAGTTAGTTTACGGCTAACACAGCATGCTACAGGAAACAAAGTAGCCAAAGTAGACAAGCGCTGTTCTCACACTTGCCAAAAAGAGGATGCTTTTTTCAACTTTTAACAGGATACATTGTCTGGATTGCTCCTGTATTTGGCTTTCTGGAGCAGAAAGAAGAAACGCTGGAAGTGGTAACTACAATGCTACTTGTTCAAAATGAACTTGTAATATAAAGTATGAATTGCACCATACTTAACATGCTAGACTGTTATGTTATGTAATCAGAATACCCATCAATTGACAAAATAACTAATATATTTTATGGGAACTGACATATGTGTCTGATGACTGTCTAGCTGCACTGACCCTGTAATGGTAGTACCCTTAAATAATGGGGGTGTACATAGATCCTACATATATATTGCTTTTCATGACATCGGATACTATTATAATATAGTGGTGCCCTCTGAAATTGGTGTTGTACACACCCCTTGTCAGGGTACACCAAATTTTCTATACATGTATTATAATTTTGCACAGTATTACAAATAATATGAAGTTCTAAGCATAGATTCTCTTGGATCACCATGGTAACCACTTTTTGCTATATACTTAACATAGACCTTGCACGTGTCACTGTGTATTAATATCAACTCTGTATTTACATGTATATACAGTGATTGTTACTATTCGTATAAGCATAGATCCTCATGGAGCACTATGGTGGCCATTTTTTGCTTATAATGCAAAGCCACCCACTAGTGGAGGTGTAGCTTTACCTACAAGTTTAATCTCACTGTGTTTGCTTTTTCAGGCTATTCTGACAACTTCTATACGGTGGTATGTAAAGAATATAAGGCTACCACGGTTCATTGTATATCTTTTTGTCTAATAAGTTTGCAAGTTCTTGCTTCTCTGTGTGTACATTTGAAAGGTTGTGCATTGCATTAGTTACTATGGATAATTGGTAAGAGATTTATCCTTACCTCCAAATAAAACTACGGTATGCTATGTCTTGTAAGTGGTGACTTATTACGTTCCTACTTTTCTCTTTCTATTTTTGTAGTCTTTATTTATTTTTAAGGGTCTGCATTCCTGTCCCTTTAAAGGGTTATATTTAAATATTTAAATTGAGAATCAAAACTTCAAGTATATCCCCCTATAACTTCTAATATGGTTGTAGGCTATTTCTATCATTGGGTTGTGGCAGTTTAGGGGTTAATAGCAGGTTTTTCTTTTCATTGGGTGTTGGGCAGGGTATGGGTTAATAAGGGTTAGTGCTTAAGGTCTTTTAATTGGGTGTTTTGGCAGTGCAGACATAATAAAGGGGTAGTGGATCTTAGGCATAGGTGGTTTGCAATGGAGGTTGTAGGGGTTTATGGATTAATAGTGGATAGAATATTTTTGTTAGGAAGATGTGGAGGTTTAGTGCTTAATAGAGGTTAGGGGGCTTCAGCCACATGGATTTTTTGGTGATGGGGATTTGTTCCATTTTAGGAGTTAATAGCAGATCGGGATTAGCTTTTCATAAAAATTAGCATCATAGATTACATTTTTACAGTCTCATTCATTATCAATGCATGAAGCTAGAGTAAACTCTGTGGGGACATAGATAATTTTTGCAACTTTAATAGATCCATTAGTAACATACTATTAACTGTATAATAGATCTAATGTAAATTTAAGCAATATAGGGTCTGATTACGAGTGGAGTGCAAATGTTTGCTCGCAAACAATATTGGGTTTTCCCTTTTGTTTGCGCGCCTGTTAAAATAAGTTAAATGTAAACATGATTGCTTGAGCGCAATTCAAGATAATGCTTGTCAGTTTAGTGTGCCCTCAGAGCTGTGGTTAACTTTTTTTGCGAAACAAAAAGTGTCACAAAACACATCAAAAATACATTATAAAGTAAACTTACACTCATAATAACACCATCTAATATAAATTATTTTTTTTTAAAAATTGCGCACAAATGTTATAAAGGCTCAAAGATATAGGGGCCAAATTATCAAGCTCTGAATGGTTTCTAAAGACCGCTGCTCCATAACTTGTTCGCCTGCTCTGAGGTGGCAGACAGAAATCAACCCGATTGAATACGATTGGGTTGATTGACACCCCCTGCTAGCGGCTGATTGGCTGTGAATCTGCATGGGGTGGTATTGCACAAGCAGTTCTGGTGAACTGCTTGGGCAATGATAAATGCTGACAGTGTATGCTGTCAGCATTTATCGATGTGCAGCGGACATGATACGCTACATCTTATCATGTCCACTCGCGCTTCGATAAATATGCCCCAATGGTCTCATGTGTTAAAAAAAAAAAAACAGGCAAAGGGTTTTGACATAGACCTACATAGATATACATGTCTAAAGATGGATATGTATGTGTGTATATATATATATATATATATATATATATATACAGTATATAGATTTATTTATGTGCCTATATATGTGTACAGATGCTCTGAATGGTTTCTAAAGACTGCTGCTCCATAACTTGTCCGCCTGCTCTGAGGTGGCGGACATAAATCAACCCGATTGAATAAGATCGGGTTGATTGACACCCCCTGCTAGCGGCCGATTGGCTGTGAATCTGCATGGGGTGGTATTGCACAAGCAGTTCTGGTGAACTGCTTGGGCAATGATAAATGCCGAAAGTGTATGCTGTCAGCATTTATCTATGTGCAGCGGACATGATACGCTACATCTTATCATGTCCACTCGCGCTTCGATAAATATGCCCCAATGGTCTCATGTGTTAAAAAAAAAAAGCAGGCAAAGGGTTTTGACATAGACCTACATAGATATACATGTCTAAAGATGGATATGTGTGTGTGTGTATATATATATATATATATATATATATATATATACAGTATATAGATTTATTTATGTGCCTATATATGTGTACAGATGTATTTATGTATTGTTATGTGTATATATGTATTTACAGACATATATACACATACAAACATATAAATATAAAAAAATATATATGTATTCATATATAGACATACAGTATATAGAAGTGCAGTTAAGATGAAAACATGAAAATTAGTGATGTCGCAAACCTAAAAATTTGGGTTCGCGAACGGCGGACGCGGACTTCCGCAAACGTTTGCGAATGGGTGAACTGGGCTAACCGCCATAGACTTCAATAGGCAGGCAAATTTTAAAATCCACAGGGACTCTTTCTGGCCACAATAGTGATGGAAAAGTTGTTTCAAGGGCACTAACACCTGGACTGTGGTGTGCCGGAGGGGGATCCATGGCAAAACTCCCATGGAAAATTACATAGCTGATGCAGAGTCTGGTTTTAATCCATAAAGGGCATAAATCACCTAACATTCCTAAATTGTTTGGAATAACGTGCTTTAAAACATCAGGTATGATGTTGTATCGATCAGGTAGTGTAAGGGTTACGTGTAAGGGTTACGCCCGCTTCACAGTGCGCAGTGTAGGTGATATACCTGCCCTGACCATGCTTTGCAGACCAGGTATCAGTGGTCAGATGGACCCTTGCCCCAACACTGTGTGCCAGAGATGCCATTATAGCAGACTTATATGGCTTTGGCGTTGCTTTTTGGTAATTAGAAGGCTGCTTAGCTTAAGTGTAGTGTAGTAGACAACCCAAAGTATTGATCTAGGCCCATTTTGGTATATTTCATGCCACCATTTCACCGCCAAATGCGATCAAATAAAAAAAAAATGTTCACTTTTTCACAAACTTTAGGTTTCTCACAGAAATTATTTACAAACAATTTATGCAATTATGGCATACATGGTTGTAAATGCTTTTCTCGGATCCCCTTTGTTCAGAAATAGCAGACTTATATGGCGTTGGCGTTGCTTTTTGGTAATTAGAAGGCTGCTAAATGCCACTGCGCACCACACGTGTTTTATGCCCAGCAGTGAAGGGTTTAATTAGAGAGCATGTAGGGAGCTTGTAGAGTTAATTTTAGCTTAAGTGTAGTGTAGTCGACAACCCAAACTATTGATCTAGGCCCATTTTGGTATATTTGATGCCACCATTTCACCTCCATATGCGATCAAATAAAAAAAAAATGTTCACTTTTTCACAAACTTTAGGTTTCTCACAGAAATTATTTACAAACAACTTATGCAATTATGGCATAAATGGTTGTAAATGCTTCTCTGGGATCCCCTTTGTTCAGAAATAGCAGACTTATATGGCTTTGCCGTTGCTTTTTGGTAATTAGAAGGCTGCTAAATGCCACTGCGCACCACATGTGTTTTATGCCCAGCAGTGAAGGGGTTAATTAGGGAGCATGTAGGCAGCTTGTAGAGTTAATTTTAGCTTAAGTGTAGTGTAGTAGACACCCCAAAGTATTGATCTAGGCCCATTTTGGTATATTTCATGCCACCATTTCAACGCCAAATGCGATCAAATTTAAAAAAAAACTTATTTTTTTTCGCAATTTTAGGTTTCTCACTGAAATTATTTACAAACAGCTTGTGCAATTATGGCACAAATGGTTGTAAATGCTTCTCTGAGATCCCCTTTGTTCAGAAATAGCAGACATATATGACTTTGGCGTTGCTTTCTGGTAATTAGAAGGCCGCTAAATGCTGCTGCGCATCACACGTGTATTATGGCTAGCAGTGAAGGGGTTAATTAGGTAGTTTGTAGGGCGCTTGCAGGGTTCATTTTAGCTTTAGTGTAGAGATCAGCCTCCCACCCGACACATCAGACCCCCTGATGCCTCTCAAACAGCTCCCTTCCCTCCCCCACCCCACAATTGTCCCCGCCATCTTAAGTAAGGGCAGAAAGTATGTCAGTACTAAAATAAAAGGTTTTTAAATTTTTTAATTTTTTTTTTTAGCATATTTACATATGCTGTGGTGTAGCATCCCCCCTAAGCCCCCAACCTCCCTGATCCCCCCCAAAAACAGCTCTCTAACCCTCCCCATCTGCCTTATTGGTGGCCATCTTGGGTACTGGCAGCTGTCTGCTATTATTTCACAGTCAAAAAAGTGTTGTTGTTTTTTAAATGTACACTACTGTTATACCAGATATGAGTGGTGGCACTGGGCAAGTGGGCACAGTATACGCTGTGAGTCTGACACACACGCTGGCAGGCAGGCAACTGCAATTAGATTACACAGGAAAAAAAAAAAAGCAGACTTATGTTCTAGCCCTAAAAAGAGATCAGATGAGTCCTTCAGGACTGTAGTGGACACTGAATACACTAGCCTAGCTATTGATTTCCCTATTAAATCAGCAGCAGCTACACTGTCCCTCCTCTCACTAAGAATGCAGCTTCCAAATTAATCTAAAATGGATGCTGTCCAGGAGGTGGGAGGGTATTGGAGGGAGGATCTGCAGCTGTTTGGCTGTAATGTGAGGTACAGGGTCAAAGTTTACTCAATGATGACGAATAGGGGGCGGATCGAACATCGCATATGTTCGCCCGCCGAGGCGAACGCGAACATGCTATGTTCGGCGGGAACTATTCGCCGGCGAACTATTCGCGACATCACTAATGAAAATACATAATTATGCAAAATTCATATTAAATAAAGTGTTATATGTATTTACTGTAAATATTTCACTTTCATATGTTCTGCACATAGCAGAATAGGTTCTAAGTATTTATAAATAGGTATATCTGTATGTATATATGCTGTATATATCTGTATATATTTATACCTAAGTATAATCATGTATGTGTATATATATATATATATATATATATATATATATATATATATATATATATATATATATATATATATATATATATATATATATATATACATCAGAAATATGTAGAAATATGTATTTATGAATAACTAAAAAATATTTTTTATTGTGCAGAACATTGGAATGTGAAATAGTCATATTTTTATGACGGGTTAGCGCTCTTGAAAATTTTTGATCGGGTTAGCACGAGAGTATGGTGTATGTTTTTTTCCCACTTTTTTTTTCTCCATTGTCTTCTATGATGGAATAGGTTATCACACGCAAATACTTTAGTTTCGGCTTTTTGTGCACATCACTTAAAGGGCCACTAAACTCAAAACCTTTCTTTCATGATTCAGATAGAGAATAGAAATTTAGACATCATTACAATTTACTTCCATTATTTATTTTGCTTCATTTTTTAAATATCCTTAGTTGAAGAAAAAGCAATGCACATGGTGAGCCAATCACACGATGCTTCTATGTGCAGTAACCAATCAGCAGCTAGTGAGCATATCTAGATATGCTTTTCATCAAAGAATATCAAGAGAATAAAACAAATTAGATAATATAAGTAAATTAGAAAGATGTTTAAAATTGCATTCTCTTTCTAAATCATAAAAGAAAAAATGTGGGTGGCATGTCCCTTTAAGTATAGAAAATTTTGGAATAGGTAGGGATACCGCAGCTATTTCAAATACCAAAATAAAGTAAAAAGAGGTATTTGTAAACAATTAAATACACTCATGCTGGTATAATAAATATTTTGGAACAAAATAATGGCTAAATTGGGAGTAAAGTGCAATTTAGCGATCCAGCTTGAGCATTAACTTTGCTAGAAGGAGGCTTTTTGCACACATCGGGTAGTGCTAGTATTGCGTGCAAAAAAGTGAAACAAGTGCGCTCAACCTGACATGAATTATGAACATTTTACATCCCATGTGAATAATATGTTCTATTTATTCTTAAATAAATAGTCCTATATAAAGCTGATTTATTTTGGTAAAATGTATATCTATACCTCTATATATATATATATATATATATATATATATATATATATATATATATATATATATATATATATATATATATATATATATGAGGGTACTGATAAGGCAAGATTGATTCTCTCAGTCATCCAGCAGACTATCCTGCAAGTCACCAACAATAGTGTCCACAATCCTCCGACCAGCTCTTGTGCTTGATGTGGTGAGATTGAATATATAGTAGATGAAGGTAAAAAATACTTTGAAAGAACATAACAAAATATGCATTTCTAAGCTCAATCAGCTTCACATACTTTTTGTGCTAATTAAAGCACTTTTTCACAAATCCAGCGAGTGCAAGCCTTTTCTCTTACTTTATTATTATATTTGCCTGCACCCTGGTTGATGCCTTTTTGAGTGGGAGTGTGCTCTCTTTGCTACTTTGTTTGTATATATACAGTGTGTATATATATATATATATATATATATATGAAAAAAATATTTGTTGTCAGCACTCACCAGTGTTACCAATTATTAAGTCAGTTCAATTCCCTGTGTTTAAACTATGTACAGGCAATCGGTACAAGGGTATAGTAATATAAATGTATGAATTAAAGAAGAAAATTAGACTATCCTATGCAATACTCACTAAATCCTAAAAAGAAATAATAGGTCATACAGAGGAGACAAGTATGTATCACACTAGAGAAAAAAAATAAAAAATACAGCGAAATGTTATATTCAATTTCCTGAACATAATTGCATTTATTTATTACAGTCATATAGGCTAAAAAGTACAATAACTCCTTATAAAACCATAGTGTAATTATCTATACTATAATGGCATTTGTAACGCGTCCGTCTGTGTCGTCAGTTGCGCACACATCCTCAAAGGAATGTTGGTAGCACGAGGTAGCCAACAGAATGCGAAGGCAAAAAAAAATAATGCCCGCAATAAGTATTAAAAAAAAAAAACCTAACCGCATGAAATAAGTATTAAAAACAAACTAACCACCTGCAACAAGTATTAAAAAAAACCCTAAGCACCCGCAATAAGCGCTTGCACGAAGTATTAATAAAAAAAAATTACCTAATACAATTATTAACCCCTTAGCGCCCACAATAACTATTTTAAAAAAAAACTAACCGTCCGTACAAAGTATTAAGAAAATAAAACTTACAGCCCTCACGAAGTATTAAGAAAAAAACACCAAATATCTAATAAAATTAGGAAAATCTTATTGGCTGTTTACTAGCCAATAAGAAATTCAGTTGCTCTCATCCTATTTTCTGTTCACCAGCCAATAAGATTTCAGTTGCTCTCATCCTATTGGTTGATGTGAAAATTTCAGCCAATAGGAATGCAAGGTACCCTAATAAATATGGAGTACCTTGAATTAAATCTTCAGTGTGCAGCGGACAATCGCACCATCGTTGAGGATCGCTACATCGGGGAGCACCGCTCTGCATCTCCCTCCGCATCGCCTTTGCTGTGGATGAAGATGATGGACCCATCTGGAAGAAGACCTTCTCCGCCAGACTTCATCAACCGTAAGTAGCTATTTGGGGCTTTAGTGTTAGTTTTTTTTTAATTTTTTAATTTTTTTTTTAATTTTTAAATTAGGGTTTTTTGGGCACTTTGAAAAAGAGCTCAATGACCTTTTATGGGCAGTGAAAAAGATCTGAATACCCTTTTAAGGGCAATGCTCATACAAATGCCTCTTTAGGGGCAATGGGTAGTTTAGGTTTATTAGTGTTAGTTTTTTTATTTTGGGGGTTTGGTGGGTGAGGGGTTTTACTGTTAGAGGGGGCTTAACAATTTTTTATGCAAAAAAAGCTGTTAAACTTAGGGCTATGCCCTACAAAAATCCATTTTAAGTGCTATTGGTAGTTTAGCATTAGATTAGGGTTTTATTTTGGGGTGTTTTTTTTTAAATGGGGTATTAGATTAGGAGTATTTTTATTTTTTACTTTGGATAATGTTGTTTGTTTTTTTTTCTGTAATTTTAGCTTTTTTATTTTTTGTAAACTTAGATTTTTTTATTTTTTTTAATTTTAGGATTTTTTTAATTTTAGCAATATTAGGTATTTGTTTAATTAATTCAGATTTTAAAATAATGTAAAATGTAAATTTAATTAGGGTCAAATTATGGGGGTGTTAGGATAGGGGGATAGTTGTTATAAAAAAAAATTTGCATTCTAGGTGTATGTAGGTTGGCGGTTTAGAGGTTATTTTTTTAATACGTTTTTTTGCGATGTGGGATTTTCGGCGGTGTAGTATTTTTAATATATTAATTCGATTTTTTGCATTTTCTTTAAATGGCGGATTAGGAGTTAATTCATTTATAAATTAGATTACGATCTTTGTTTTTGCCGGTTTAGTGGTTAATAAGTATATTAATTAAATTGCGATGTGTGGTGTTAGATTAGGGGTAATTAATTTTATTATTAGTGATAGTTTTGGGGTATGGCGGTAATATGGGTGGCTTTGCGGTTTAGTGGTAATAACTTTTTTTAGGTAGATTGCGATGTGGGGGATTCTTGGATTCGGGGTTTTCAATTTTATTATTAGTTGCGTTTTTTGGGGGATGGCGCGTTTAGAAGTGTATAAATAATGTGTGGGTGGAGTTACGAAAAATGCCGATCGGAAATTCCGAAAACCTTTTACGGGGGAAATTTACATATTCGTCATTGTTAATCAAACACAGTACATTTGAGTAAAGCCACTCCTCTCGCTCGCGGTAACTCACGTGTGCCGTTTAGTCAGTTCAAATATAAAGTTTTTAGATTATCTGACGCAGTTAGGAAAAAAGCAGTCTGTAGAGAAAGATCAAAGAAAGATCAAAGAATTTAATAATGGAACATCGTCTGTAGTTTACCGTTTTAGCTTTATTAGCTATTACGCCCCCAAAACTTTTTTAAAAGCTATAGAAAAGCCTGTTGTTTTTTATTTTAAACAGCTTTTTTAAAAGCTTAAGTTGTGATAAAAAAAAATTACATTTCACCTCAAAAGCTTTTTTTTAAAGCTACAGAAAAGGATTTTATAAAGCTTTTCTTAAAGCTATAGTACTTTTAAAAAAATATATATAATATATAACATATAATTATATTATAATAATATAATATATATTTAAAATTATTGTGTTGCTACATAAGTAGCTACGTTATATAAAAACACCTATATATATATATATATATATATATATATATATATATATATATATATATATATAGAATACTCTTTATGTATAAGGTATACTATTTATTTTTTTAATTAAAAAAACAAAACAAATATTTACAAAAGTAGTTTTCAGTTTAGTTTAGTTTAGAAAAATATTATATATTAATATATTTATATATATAACATAGTAGATGATACAAATAGGGTGTCACTACACCTAAAACTTAATATACATTCAAATAAGGGTGTCTTTACACCTGTAGGTTAAATATATATATATATATATATATATATATATATATATATATATATATATATATATATATATATATATATATATATATATATATATTATATAAGAAGACCAAATAGGGTGTTTGTACACCTGTATATTAATTATATATATATAGCATAGTAGATCATCCAAATAGGGTTTTAGTATACCTGTAGTTTAATTTAAATATATCTAAAAGTAGAGTTTTTTAGAAATACAATGCATTCGAATTTCCGAATCGGCACATCCCGAAAAGTTCCGAAAATGAATAAATTACTTTCCGAATATTTGGATCCATTATTCATATTTGGAATTTTTCATTGTTCCTAATGTAAACCGCAGATCACCGACACTAACCAAATCACTAAATAAAGCTATTAGCTCCTAAACCACCATTCCCCTACATCACCGACACTAACTAAACCTATTAACCCCTAAACTGCCTTTCTGAAACATCGCTGACATAAACTAAGGATATTAACCCCTAAACCTCCGTTCCCAAACATCGCTGACACAAACTAAACCTATTAACCCCTAAACCTCAGTTCCCCGACATCGCCAACACTACCTAAACCTATAAACCCCTAAACCGCACCCCCCCACACATCACCAACACTAACTTAACCTATTAACCCCTAAACCGCCATTCCCAAAATCCCCAAAATGAACTAAAACTATTAACCCCTAAACCACCGGCCCCCACATCGCAACAACCTAAATTAAACTATATTAACCCCTAACCCTAATACCCCCTAACTTTAACATAATTAAAATAGAGCTAAATTAAAGTTACAATTATTAACTAAATAAAATTTAAAACTAAATACAAACTTACCTGTGAAATAAAATAAACCTAAGCTAGCTACAATATAACTAATAGTTATATTGTAGCTATTTTAGGTTTTACTTTTATTTTACAGGTAAGTTTGTATTTATTTTGACTAGGTAGACTAGTTAGTAAATAGTTATCAACTATTTACTAACTACCTAGTTAAAATAAATACAAACTTACCTGTGAAATAAAAGTAAAACCTAAGCTGCCTTATACTTAGGGCCTTTTTTAGGGCATTGCCCAAAAGTTAACCACTCTTTTGCTAAAAAAAAGAAAATCAAACACCCCCTAACAGTATACAAACCCCCACCCCCCAAACCCACAAATTAAAAATAAAGTTGTTAAACCTAATCTACCCATTTCCCTGAAAAAGGCATTTGCATGGGCATTGCCCTTACAAGGGCATTCAGCTCTTTTACTGCCTAAAAAGGGCATTCAGCTCTTCTAAGATTGCCCATTAGCCCTAATCTAAAAAATAACACCCCAAAAAAACCTTAAACACACCTAACACTAACCCCTCTTTCGGTACTCACAGTTGCTGAAGTCCGGCTTGAACGATCTTCATCCCAGTGACTCCATCTTCATCTATGCGGCTCCATCTTCATCCATCGAGGGTCAGGCATCTTCTTCATACCTGCAGAGGCAGAGGTCCATTGATCCGACGTGGAGGTCTTCTTCCTGCAATCGTACGCTGCGCACTGAGGATTCAAATGCAAGGTACCCCATTTGTACAGGGGGTACCATTGCATTCCTATTGGCTGTAATATTTAAAGCAGCCAATAGGAATTAGAGCAGCTCTCACCCCTATTGGCTGATTTAAAAAAAACTGAATAGAGGCCAAAAAACGAACAGATCCAATTTAACTAATTTGCCGAAAACATTTTTTTTTTAAACTTATCTAAACTAATTTTCCGAAACAAAATAATTTTTTAACTAATTGAAAACGAAACTAAACAAATTTTTCAGTGGCGCACATGTCTATTAAATATATATAAAAGCACTTTTTTTTAAATACAGTGTTGATACTTTTGTAGCTCAATTATATTAATAAAATATTGTTTATACATTCAAATAAGGGTGTCTTTACACCAATTGGTGAGACCAAATAGGGTGTTTGTACACCTGTATATTAATTATTTTCATATATATATATATATATATATATATATATATATATACAAATATCCAGACAGGTGCACTCACTGTGACATAAGACATCCGCCGGGGTGCTGCGCTGAAAACATATAGCAATATCCGTTCAACCCCTCAAGGTAGAAAAACGCTTCACTCTCCGGTCTCTTTCAAAATCCTTTATTAAGTATCCAGCATCATATGACAAAATTCCCAAACGTTTCGATACCAATTGGTATCTTTTTCAATGGGCAATCAGAACATATCTATCCCAAAAGAAGATTCCTAATACTAACCACAAACCACTCCCCTTTATACACCTGTAAAGCCTCTCTGTCACTTCCGGTACATCAGAAAACCGCCCCACCATGCGCATGCGTCCAGGAGTTAGCCAACCGCATGGCTAATTTGCATATTCAATAACGTAATGACGTTTGCGTTCCAACCACGCATAGTTACTCCTTACTGTTTTGGCAGCTAATGCGCATGCCCAGGTGGCTGAAGTTCTAATGATACCGGACTAACTCTTACAAGTATAACTACTCTAAAGTGTAAAAAAACTATCTATACCAAGTTAAAATCTAAGATCTATAATAAGACTACCTGAGTTCTCAGAACAGACTTTATTCCTTTATATTTATAGAGTATTAGGTAAGATACTTAGCATTTTTATATACAGTTTGCTAAGTTAATCACCGCCCCCTTAATTATCTTATCCACAGTCTCCAAACTGTCTATTATATAGTTAAAGTATGTTATACTATAATTATCAATATAACATATAGCTTCTATGCCAATTGGAGTGCAGTGAGAGACTTAGTTGTGGCTACCGCAATACACTAAACACCATATCTTCAGAGACTTTGTGAACCCATATATTCTGGACCAGTCCATCTTCCTGGGTGTTGATGACCTAGACCGATAAATCATGGACATTTCACTTAAAGGAAGACACCAAAGTCCATCTGTACATTCAGACCCTTAGGAGCCACTGTGTCTAAACGATAAATCCAGGAGGTCTCAACTTGGAGTAGTTTCGTGTTCCTATCTCCACCCCTTCGTAAGGGGGGCACATGATCAATCAACATAGTCCTTAAACTTGCCGCTGTGTGCCCAGCTTGAAGGAAATGTCTGGCGACCGGTTGATCAGATGTTTTCTTGTCAATCGCTTGTCTAATCGCATGGCGATGATTGGCCATTCTATCTCGAAATGTAGTAGAGGTCTTCCCCACATAGACAAGCGAACATGGACACATTAGTATGTATACAACATACGTACTCATACATGACAATCTGTGTAGAATCTTGTATTTTCTCCCAGTGTGTGGGTGGTGAAAGAACATCCCTGTTAACATACTATTGCACGTAGTGCAGTCCCCACATCTATAGCAGCCAACTTTTTTCCTGCTGTCCAGCCAAGTACCTTTTTCATAGCACTTGACAGGGTCATTCTGGACAAGTAAATCCTTCAAATTGGGTGCTCTCTTATAAGCCATCCGTGGGGCTGATGTGTGCAGGAATGGTAGTGATTTGTCAGTATTGATAATGTCCCAGTTCTTCTTGACCGATTCAGACAATATTTTGGACACGGGGTTGAACGTGGTAACAAAGTTAATGATATCGCTACTGTTTTCTACTTTATCAGTAGGATCATGTGGTTGTAGCAGGGATATTTGATCATCCCCGGCCAGGTTGGTTTGCACCTGTGTTATCAGTTTTCTTGCATATCCTCGTTGCTCCAATTTCTTAATCATTTCATCCTCCTGTACTCTTCTAGTCTCTCTTAGTGTGTTATTGCGGGCCACCCGCGTGAGTTGAGAGGATACCACACTCTTTTTTTGATGTTCAGGGTGAAAACTTGTGGATAGCAACAATGAGTTTCTATCCGTCGGTTTTGAATATAAGGAGGTAGAAAATTTGTAACAATCATCCTCTGTATAAACAGATATGTTTAGATCTAGGAATTATATGCTCACCCTGTTATGGGCCACTTTAAATCGAATAGTTGACTCAAGCTGATTTAAGCTGTCAACCCACTGTCCTAGGGATTCCTCTGACCCTCTCCATACCAAAAACACATCGTCAATATACCTGACGTACAGTTTAATTTTATCAATTGTGCGAATGTGCATGACCATAGTCTCATACCAAGACATATACAGATTGGCGTATGCGGGAGCCATATTTGAACCCATTGCAGTTCCTGATATTTGTAAGAAGAATTCCTTCTCAAATTTGAAAAAAAAAATTTCCAAACAAAACCTCAATAGTTCCAATAGGAACTCAATGGGTGGTCCCGCATACGCCAATGACTCACTTAACATGGATCTGACCGCCTGTACACCACCATCATGCGGGATGACAGTGTACAAGCTGTCAACATCCATTGTAACAAGTAGGTCATCTGGACCAAGTTCATTCCAGGCAAGTAACCTCCGAATGAGTGAGGGAGAATCCAGTATAAAGGAATATGACTCCTTTACAACTGGCTGTAGGTGATGGTCTATGAAAATGGCCACATTAGAACACAAAGAATCCCTGGCAGACACAATAGGTCTGCCAGGCGGTTTAATCAGAGTCTTGTGTACTTTGGGCAATAGGTATAGTACCGGAATAACCGGAAATGCAGTAGTCATATATTCAAATTCATTTTCATCAATCATACCTGATTCTAGCCCATATTTCAATATAAGATCCAATTCCTTCTTAAATGTATTTATTGGATTTCCTCTTAGTTTACAATAGATGCGATTATCAGTCAGCTGTCTATAGGCTTCCTCTCTATAGTCAACATAATTTTGAACCACTATAGAGCCTCCTTTGTCCGCCGCATGGATAATGATCGTGGTGTCATTTTTTTAAACATAGTGAACAAGAGAGTGTCAACAAGTTCAAAAGTCAGAGCAAGTTTGATCCAATTAACTTAAACCCTTCTATCCGTAGTTTTTCACGCATGATTAATGATACGTGTGAACGAGCAAAAGTAGAAAATTTGTTCCCTAACCTCACTAAAGGGGAAAAGGAGGCTCTAAAGAGTTTAAAAAATGACACCACGATCATTATCCATGCGGCGGACAAAGGAGGCTCTATAGTGGTTCAAAATTATGTTGACTATAGAGAGGAAGCCTATAGACAGCTGACTGATAATCGCATCTATTGTAAACTAAGAGGAAATCCAATAAATACATTTAAGAAGGAATTGGATCTTATATTGAAATATGGGCTAGAATCAGGTATGATTGATGAAAATGAATTTGAATATATGACTACTGCATTTCCGGTTATTCCGGTACTATACCTATTGCCCAAAGTACACAAGACTCTGATTAAACCGCCTGGCAGACCTATTGTGTCTGCCAGGGATTCTTTGTGTTCTAATGTGGCCATTTTCATAGACCATCACCTACAGCCAGTTGTAAAGGAGTCATATTCCTTTATACTGGATTCTCCCTCACTCATTCGGAGGTTACTTGCCTGGAATGAACTTGGTCCAGATGACCTACTTGTTACAATGGATGTTGACAGCTTGTACACTGTCATCCCGCATGATGGTGGTGTACAGGCGGTCAGATCCATGTTAAGTGAGTCATTGGCGTATGCGGGACCACCCATTGAGTTCCTATTGGAACTATTGAGGTTTTGTTTGGAAATTTTTTTTTTCAAATTTGAGAAGGAATTCTTCTTACAAATATCAGGAACTGCAATGGGTTCAAATATGGCTCCCGCATACGCCAATCTGTATATGTCTTGGTATGAGACTATGGTCATGCACATTCGCACAATTGATAAAATTAAACTGTACGTCAGGTATATTGACGATGTGTTTTTGGTATGGAGAGGGTCAGAGGAATCCCTAGGACAGTGGGTTGACAGCTTAAATCAGCTTGAGTCAACTATTCGATTTAAAGTGGCCCATAACAGGGTGAGCATATAATTCCTAGATCTAAACATATCTGTTTATACAGAGGATGATTGTTACAAATTTTCTACCTCCTTATATTCAAAACCGACGGATAGAAACTCATTGTTGCTATCCACAAGTTTTCACCCTGAACATCAAAAAAAGAGTGTGGTATCCTCTCAACTCACGCGGGTGGCCCGCAATAACACACTAAGAGAGACTAGAAGAGTACAGGAGGATGAAATGATTAAGAAATTGGAGCAACGAGGATATGCAAGAAAACTGATAACACAGGTGCAAACCAACCTGGCCGGGGATGATCAAATATCCCTGCTACAACCACATGATCCTACTGATAAAGTAGAAAACAGTAGCGATATCATTAACTTTGTTACCACGTTCAACCCCGTGTCCAAAATATTGTCTGAATCGGTCAAGAAGAACTGGGACATTATCAATACTGACAAATCACTACCATTCCTGCACACATCAGCCCCACGGATGGCTTATAAGAGAGCACCCAATTTGAAGGATTTACTTGTCCAGAATGACCCTGTCAAGTGCTATGAAAAAGGTACTTGGCTGGACAGCAGGAAAAAAGTTGGCTGCTATAGATGTGGGGACTGCACTACGTGCAATAGTATGTTAACAGGGATGTTCTTTCACCACCCACACACTGGGAGAAAATACAAGATTCTACACAGATTGTCATGTATGAGTACGTATGTTGTATACATACTAATGTGTCCATGTTCGCTTGTCTATGTGGGGAAGACCTCTACTACATTTCGAGATAGAATGGCCAATCATCGCCATGCGATTAGACAAGCGATTGACAAGAAAACATCTGATCAACCGGTCGCCAGACATTTCCTTCAAGCTGGGCACACAGCGGCAAGTTTAAGGACTATGTTGATTGATCATGTGCCCCCCTTACGAAGGGGTGGAGATAGGAACACAAAACTACTCCAAGTTGAGACCTCCTGGATTTATCGTTTAGACACAGTGGCTCCCAAGGGTCTGAATGTACAGATGGACTTTGGTGTCTTCCTTTAAGTGAAATGTCCATGATTTATCGGTCTAGGTCATCAACACCCAGGAAGATGGACTGGTCCAGAATATATGGGTTCACAAAGTCTCTGAAGATATGGTGTTTAGTGTATTGCGGTAGCCACAACTAAGTCTCTCACTGCACTCCAATTGGCATAGAAGCTATATGTTATATTGATAATTATAGTATAACATACTTTAACTATATAATAGACAGTTTGGAGACTGTGGATAAGATAATTAAGGGGGCGGTGATTAACTTAGCAAACTGTATATAAAAATGCTAAGTATCTTACCTAATACTCTATAAATATAAAGGAATAAAGTCTGTTCTGAGAACTCAGGTAGTCTTATTATAGATCTTAGATTTTAACTTGGTATAGATAGTTTTTTTACACTTTAGAGTAGTTATACTTGTAAGAGTTAGTCCGGTATCATTAGAACTTCAGCCACCTGGGCATGCGCATTAGCTGCCAAAACAGTAAGGAGTAACTATGCGTGGTTGGAACGCAAACGTCATTACGTTATTGAATATGCAAATTAGCCATGCGGTTGGCTAACTCCTGGACGCATGCGCATGGTGGGGCGGTTTTCTGATGTACCGGAAGTGACTGAGAGGCTTTACAGGTGTATATAGGTGAGTGGTTTGTGGTTAGTATTAGGAATCTTCTTTTGGGATTGATATGTTCTGATTACCCATTGAAAAAGATACCAATTGGTATCGAAACGTTTGGGAATTTTGTCATATGATGCTGGATACTTAATAAAGGATTTTGAAAGAGACCGGAGAGTGAAGCGTTTTTCTACCTTGAGGGGTTGAACGGATATTGCTATATATATATATATATATATATATATATATATATATATATATATATATATATATATATATATATATATATATATAATAGTAGATCATCCAAATAGGGTTTTACAATACCTGTAGCTTAATTTAAATTTATATAAAATAACTTTTTTCAAATACAGTGTTGCTTCTTTTGTAGCTTAATTATATAAATAAAATATTGTTTATACACCTGTAGCTTTATATATATATAATTTTTTTTTACATATTTAGGACAGCAGAACATTCAAATAAGGATGTCGCTACACCTGTAGATCATCTTTAGCTTAAATTTAAAAAAACATGCCTCCTAAATGAAAGATTTGTTTAGAAGAACAATCTGATGCAAAAAAGAGGTGAAATGAGAGACTTAAAAAAAATAAAAAATTATTTGAAAGATAAATAAAGGGCCCATTTACGGAAAGCAAATGCAGAACAGAAAAGAAAAGAGAGAGCAAATATGACAGAAAATCAGAGACTGTGAGAACAACAAAAAAATGCATTTGCTCATAAAATAAAATGTGCACAAAATGCACAAACAAATAAACAGCACACCATAAGCAATACAGAAAGGGAACGTAAAAGCAAACTTAGTGCAAGCTGTGTTCAACGTCATTGTTCATATTTTGCAAAACATGCTCAGCACATTGCAGCAATTGCGATTTGATCATCATAACTGTGGAGAGTTAAATGCTATATGTACCAACTGTGATGCTGTACATTTCCCAAAAGAGCAACCATCAGACAAATTATTCAGTCAATGCTGCGGACAGATAAGCTTTTTTAATTTTTTAATTTTTTTTTTAATTTTTAAATTAGGGTTTTTTGGGCACTTTGAAAAAGAGCTGAATGCCCTTTTAAGGGCAGTGAAAAAGATCTGAATACCCTTTTAAGGGCAATGCTCATACAAATGCCTCTTTAGGGGCAATGGGTAGTTTAGGTTTATTAGTGTTAGTTTTTTTATTTTGGGGGTTTGGTGGGTGAGGGGTTTTACTGTTAGAGGGGGCTTAACAATTTTTTATGCAAAAAAAGCTGTTAAACTTAGGGCTATGCCCTACAAAAATCCATTTTAAGTGCTATTGGTAGTTTAGCATTAGATTAGGGTTTTATTTTGGGGTGTTTTTTTTAAAGGGGGTATTAGATTAGGAGTATTTTTATTTTTTACTTTGGATAATGTTGTTTGTTTGTTTTTCTGTAATTTTAGCTTTTTTATTTTTTGTAAACTTAGATTTTTTTATTTTTTTTAATTATAGGATTTTTTTAATTTTAGCAATATTAGGTATTTGTTTAATTAATTCAGATTTTAAAATAATGTAAAATGTAAATTTAATTAGGATCAAATTATGGGGGTGTTAGGATAGGGGGATAGTTGTTATAAAAAAAAAATTGCATTCTAGGTGTATGTAGGTTGGCGGTTTAGAGGTTATTTTTTTAATACGTTTTTTTGCGATGTGGGATTTTCGGCGGTGTAGTATTTTTAATATATTAATTTGATTTTTTGCATTTTCTTTAAATGGCGGATTAGGAGTTAATTCATTTATAAATTAGATTACGATCTTTGTTTTTGCCGATTTAGTGGTTAATAAGTATATTAATTAAATTGCGATGTGTGGTGTTAGATTAGGGGTAATTAATTTTATTATTAGTGATAGTTTTGGGGTATGGCGGTAATATGGGTGGCTTTGCGGTTTAGTGGTAATAACTTTTTTTAGGTAGATTGCGATGTGGGGGATTCTTGGATTCGGGGTTTTCAATTTTATTATTAGTTGCGTTTTTTGGGGGATGGCGCGTTTAGAAGTGTATAAATAATGTGTGAGCGGAGTTACGAAAAATGCCGATCGGAAATTCCGAAAACCTTTTACGGGGGAAATTTACATATTCGTCATTGTTAATCAAACACAGTACATTTGAGTAAAGCCACTCCTCTCGCTCGCGGTAACTCACGTGTGCCGTTTAGTCAGTTCAAATATAAAGTTTTTAGATTATCTGACGCAGTTAGGAAAAAAGCAGTCTGTAGAGAAAGATCAAAGAAAGATCAAAGAATTTCATAATGGAACATCGTCTGTAGTTTACCGTTTTAGCTTTATTAGCTATTACACCCCCAAAACTTTTTTAAAAGCTATAGAAAAGCCTGTTGTTTTTTATTTTAAACAGCTTTTTTAAAAGCTTAAGTTGTGATAAAAAAAAATTACATTTCACCTCAAAAGCTTTTTTTTAAAGCTACAGAAAAGGATTTTATAAAGCTTTTCTTAAAGCTATAGTACTTTTAAAAAAATATATATAATATATAACATATAATTATATTATAATAATATAATATATATTTAAAATGATTGTGTTGCTACATAAGTAGCTACGTTATATAAAAACACATATATATATATATATATATATATATATATATATATATATATATATATATATATATATATATATATATATAGAATACTCTTTATGTATAAGGTATACTATTTATTTTTTTAATTAAAAAAACAAAAAAAATATTTACAAAAGTAGTTTTCAGTTTAGTTTAGAAAAATATAATATATTAATATATTTATATATATAAGATAGTAGATGATACAAATAGGGTGTCACTACACCTAAAACTTAATATACATTCAAATAAGGGTGTCTTTACACCTGTAGGTTAAATATATATATATATATATATATATATATATATATATATATATATATATATATATATATATATATTATATAAGAACACCAAATAGGGTGTTTGTACACCTGTATATTAATTATATATATAGCATAGTAGATCATCCAAATAGGGTTTTAGTATACCTGTAGTTTAATTTAAATATATCTAAAATAGAGTTTTTTAGAAATACAATGCATTAGAATTTCCGAATCGGCACATCCCGAAAAGTGCCGAAAATGAATAAATTACTTTCCGAATATTTGGATCCATTATTCATATTTGGAATTTTTCATTGTTCCTAATGTAAACCGCAGATCACCGACACTAACCAAATCACTAAATAAAGCTATTAGCTCCTAAACCATCATTCCCCTACATCACTGACACTAACTAAACCTATTAACCCCTAAACTGCCTTTCTGAAACATCGCTGACATAAACTAAGGATATTAACCCCTAAACCTCCGTTCCCAAACATCGCTGACACAAACTAAACCTATTAACCCCTAAACCTCAGTTCCCCGACATCGCCAACACTACCTAAACCTATAAACCCCTAAACCGCACCCCCCCACACATCACCAACACTAACTTAACCTATTAACCCCTAAACCGCCATTCCCAAAATCCCCAAAATGAACTAAAACTATTAACCCCTAAACCACCGGCCCCCACATCGCAACAACCTAAATTAAACTATATTAACCCCTAACCCTAAAACCCCCTAACTTTAACATAATTAAAATAGAGCTAAATTAAAGTTACAATTATTAACTAAATAAAATTTAAAACTAAATACAAACTTACCTGTGAAATAAAATAAACCTAAGCTAGCTACAATATAACTAATAGTTATATTGTAGCTATTTTAGGTTTTACTTTTATTTTACAGGTAAGTTTGTATTTATTTTGACTAGGTAGACTAGTTAGTAAATAGTTATCAACTATTTACTAACTACCTAGTTAAAATAAATACAAACTTACCTGTGAAATAAAAGTAAAACCTAAGCTGCCTTATACTTAGGGCCTTTTTTAGGGCATTGCCCAAAAGTTAACCACTCTTTTGCTAAAAAAAAGAAAATCAAACACCCCCTAACAGTATACAAACCCCCACCCCCCAAACCCACAAATTAAAAATAAAGTTGTTAAACCTAATCTACCCATTTCCCTGAAAAAGGCATTTGCATGGGCATTGCCCTTACAAGGGCATTCAGCTCTTTTACTGCCCTAAAAAAAGAATTCAGCTCTTCTAAGATTGCCCATTAGCTCTAATCTAAAAAATAACACCCCAAAAAAACCTTAAACACACCTAACACTAACCCCTCTTTCGGTACTCACAGTTGCTGAAGTCCGGCTTGAACGATCTTCATCCCAGTGACTCCATCTTCATCCAAGCGGCTCCATCTTCATCCATCGAGGGTCAGGCATCTTCTTCATACCTGCAGAGGCAGAGGTCCATTGATCCGACGTGGAGGTCTTCTTCCTGCAATCGTACGCTGCGCACTGAGGATTCAAATGCAAGGTACCCCTTTTGTACAGGGGGTACCATTGCATTCCTATTGGCTGAAATATTTAAATCAGCCAATAGGAATTAGAGCAGCTCTCACCCCTATTGGCTGATTTAAAAAAAACTGAATAGAGGCCAAAAAACGAACAGATCCAATTTAACTAATTTGCCGAAAACATTTTTTTTTTAAACTTATCTAAACTAATTTGCCGATACAAAATAATTTTTTAACTAATTGAAAACGAAACTAAACAAATTTTTCAGTGGCGCACATGTCTATTAAATATAAATAAAAGCACTTTTTTTAAATACAGTGTTGATACTTTTGTAGCTCAATTATATTAATAAAATATTGTTTACACATTCAAATAAGGGTGTCTTTACACCAATTGGTGAGACCAAATAGGGTGTTTGTACACCTGTATATTAATTATTTATATATATATATATATATATATATATATATATATATATATATATATATATATATATATATATATATATATATATATATATATATATAATAGTAGATCATCCAAATAGGGTTTTACAATACCTGTAGCTTAATTTAAATTTATATAAAATAACTTTTTTCAAATACAGTGTTGCTTCTTTTGTAGCTTAATTATATAAATAAAATATTGTTTATACACCTGTAGCTTTATATATATATATATTTTTTTTTACATATTTAGGACAGCAGAACATTCAAATAAGGATGTCGCTACACCTGTAGATTATATATATATATATATATATATATATTAAAAAATCTGTCCAAATAGGGTGTTACTACATATTTTTTTATATATTTAGGACACCAGTCTGTCCAAATAGGGTGTCGCTACATCTTTAGCTTAAATTTAAAAAACATGCCTCCTAAATGAAAGATTTGTTTAGAAGAACAATCTGATGCAAAAAAGAGGTGAAATGAGAGACTTAAAAAAAATAAAAATTATTTGAAAGATAAATAAAGGGCCCATTTACGGAAAGCAAATGCAGAACAGAAAAGAAAAGAGAGAGCAAATATGACAGAAAATCAGAGACTGTGAGAACAACAAAAAAATGCATTTGCTCATAAAATAAAATGTGCACAAAATGCACAAACAAATAAACAGCACACCATAAGCAATACAGAAAGGGAACGTAAAAGCAAACTTAGTGCAAGCTGTGTTCAACGTCATTGTTCATATTTTGCAAAACATGCTCAGCACATTGCAGCAATTGCGATTTGATCATCATAACTGTGGAGAGTTAAATGCTATATGTACCAACTGTGATGCTGTACATTTCCCAAAAGAGCAACCATCAGACAAATTATTCAGTCAATGCTGCGGACAGATAAGCTTAGCATGCTAAGGCACTGTGGCTGAGCTCTGTAACAATCCAAGGGTTGCAGGTTCAATCCCCGGTGAGGTCCACTCAGCCTTTTATCCTTTCAAGATCAATAAAATGAGCAGCGCCTTGAGACCCTTATGCGTGATTAGCCACGCTTTACAAGTACCCAATACATACATACAATGCTGCAGCAAAGGAAAAGTAATTATTGAACCTATAAAAGTCGCTCCTTTAATAAAAAGCCTAATGACAGGAAATCATAAACATTAAAAAAAAATTACAAACATATTAGATATTTTAATAATTATTAATCATTTGCTTCAATGGGGGCTAATATTGCTCCTCCCAGTTATGACCCTTACTGTTTTAGAATAAATGGATAAATTTATCACAGAAATGGATCACTTCATACTTCCATATAATGCACCTCGGTGGAATAAGGTAGCTATTTTTCAAAATGCAGATGGTGAACCTAGTCTTGAGCAAGATCTTACTATTCATTGTTGAAGTCCTAACAATGAACAAAAACAGAAAGGATAAGTATTTTAGATCCAAACTTGGAGTCATTGTTGTATCCACTTCTTTTCCCTTTTGGGGAGCAAAGTTGGTCACCTAAAATTAAACTTAATTACAACCCTACTACTGTTAGAAATATAAGAACTCAATCATTATCAAAGTCAAGAGAAAGGGTCTAACAAATACAATTTTTTGGATACATACTTTCCATCTGATACGAGTTTAACCCATTTCTGAGTCATGGCAAATTGACTCAGCAGTGCTTTGTAGATACATATGTTAAGACAGAAGGTAATCCTTTAAACTATGTTAGACAAAATCAGTCAAAATTGAGGGTTGCAATGTATACAGGTCTCATGGACCATCTTCGAAGTATAGCTGCAGACCAGGGCTTACTTCCAGGCAAAGCAGTTATACTTCCATCTACATTCCAAAGTAGTCCAAGAAACATAGTACAGAATTACCAAGTTGCCATGGCTATTGTTAGAAAGTATGGGAAGCCTGATTTTTTTCATAACCATGACATGTAACCCAAAATGGTCTGAAATTGTTGTTAATCTGAAAGAAGGTCAAGCAGTTGAATTTCGTCCTGATTTAGTGGCAATAATTTTTCATTTAAAACTTTAAGAACTTCTTGATGATATCACAAAGAAACATGTTTTGGTAAACCAGCTGCCAAAGTTCATGTTATTAAATTTCAGAAACGTGGATTACCTCATGCACATATTTTGCTTATTTTATCTGCAGAAGATAAGCCTAAAAATGCTGAAGTAATTGATAGTTTTATTTCAGTAGAAATACCTGATATTCAACTCAATCCCCGGTTACATGCAATTGTTACCAAGCACATGATACATGGGCCCTGTGGGGAGCATAATCTAAGATCTCCATCTATGGTTGATGGGGTTTGCTATAAGCAAATCCCAAATCCTTACAGGAAGAAACTTTGATGAATGTAGATGGTTATCCACGTTACAAGAAAAAACTGTTTCTATTGAAATAAATGGAAAAAAAATTGATAACTCTTGGGTTGTACTATACAACCCATACTTGACATTAAAATACAACTGCCATATTAATATAGAAAGCTGTGCTTCCATAAAAAGTGTAAAGTACATATTCAAATTTATTTATGAAGGGCATGACTGCACAAATATTGCAATTAAAGAACATGAAACTCTTCTTCATGATGACATAACTTCCTTCCAGATATGGCAGTGTTCCAGAAGCAGCATGACAGCTTTTTGGCTTCCATATGCACCATCAATCGCATACCATTGTGCGATTACAAGTTCACCTTCCTGGAGAACAGTCAGTATATTTTACTGAAGACAATATTGAAACTGCTGTAGAAAGAACACATTTTAGAGACACAGCTTAGACTGCTTGGTTTAAATTAAACCAAGAAGATTTGTCAGCTCATGCATATCTTTACACTGATATTCCTCAGCATTTTGTTTTTTATCAAAAGACAACAAAATGGAAAAAAGAGTACAAGATCGAGAAAATAACACTATTGGTCGCATGCACTCTGCAAATGTAAGTTCAGATGTTGAAAGATTTTGTTTACGATTGCTTTTATTTCATGTTAATGGAGCAACTTTTTTTGAAGATATCCAAACAGTTGATGGTGTTCAATTTTACACATTTAAAGAAGCAGCTCAAAAACGTTGTCTTTTTGAAGATGATGAATTATGGGACTTTACTCTTCATGATGCTGCAAGTGAAATGATGCCTCGACTGCTTAGAGAGCTTTTTGCTCATATTTGTGCTTTAGCATCTCCACCAATTGCTAAAGAGCTTTTTGAAAAGTACAAAAGAAAAACTCTTTGAAGACTTTTCAAGGTACTCTGGTTACACGCCAGTGTGTCAAAGTTGTTTAAATTATCCACTTAGAGATATTCAGGATATTTTAATTGTTAATGGCAAAAATTGTCAGGATTTTGGTTTTCCAAATCCTCCAAACAATTTACCTGAAAATCTCAGAGATATCTATGATGCTTCTTTTGAAAGTTATACTGGAGTCCAAATGAAGGCATCTTTTAATGACCTTCAAAGAGAAAGTTTTGAAGAAATCATTGCTGCATCAGAAAATTACACTTTACCACAAAGGTGTTATTTCTTTGATGGTCCTGGTGGTAGTGGTAAAACCTACCTATACAAGACTTTGTTGAGTATATTTAGAGGAAATATTGAGGTAGCATTACCAGTTGCTTCAACAGGTATTGCGGCAAATTTGCTTGAAGGTGGATGAACATACCACTCACAGTTTAAGTTGCCAGTTCCTTTGTTGGATACTTTAACCTCTTCCATGAGGCAAACTTCTAATGATGCGCAAATAAACTGTTCTGTGAAGATTATTTTTTTGGGATGAATCTACCATGACTTCCAGTGATGCACTCAGATGCGTCAACAAACTCTTTCAAGAGTTAATGAATAACAACCAACCTTTTGGAGGCAAAACTTTTCTGCTCGGAGGTGATTTCAGACAAACTCTTCCTGTTGTTCCACACAGAAGTAGATCAACTATAGTTGGTGCCAGCATAAAATGTAATCCACTCTGGCATAAGTTTAAGCTTTTGAAGCTGACTAATAATGTAAGATCTGTTGAGCCTGAGTTTAGCTCTTGGCTTTTAAAGCTTGGAGATGGACTACTGACAAACGAGCATGGCTTTCGTGAAGATATCTTTGAAATTCCATCTCAAATGATCTGCAAAGACTCCATTGTAAAGGAGATTTTTGGTGAAGAGTTAAACGATTCTAATGCTTTTAAGTTTGCAAAAATTGACATTTTATGTCCAAAAAATAGTGATGTTGACAAGATCAATGAAGAAGTTCTTAGTTTGTTAGAAGGTGAAACCTCTACTTATTTAAGCACTGATTCCATTGATGATGAATCACAGGAAGATAGGGATAATTACCCAGTTGTGTTTTTAAATGAATTGGGTCCATCTAGAATGCCAGTTCATAAACTAAATCTTAAAATTGGCAGTATTATTTTGCTTTTGCGTAACCTTAACACCAAAAGAGGTCTTTGTAATAGTACCAGATTGGTTGTGAAAGCTTTGCGGCAAAATTTAATTATTACTCAAGTTTTAACAGGTACAGTTGAAGGGCAAAATGTCTTTATTCCTCGAATAGACTTAGCACCAAGTAATACAGAACTTCCTTTTGTATTATGAAGAAGACAATTTCCAGTTAAATTGGCATTTGCTATGACTACTAACAAGTCTCAAGGACAAACTTTAGATAGAGTTGGCATCTATTTGCCTGAGCCTGTTTTCAGCCATGGACAGCTATATGTAGCTTTCTCTCGGGTAAAAAGCTCTGCTGATGTAAAAGTTAAAGTTATAGACAGACAAAAACAAGGCTACTTATTAACTAGAAGTGATGCCTGTTTTACTAAAAATGTTGTTTACAAAGAAATATACTCAAAGTAGACATAATTTGAAGAGCAGAAATTTTGGATATATTTAGGACAGTAGTCTGTATAAATTGGGTGTCACTACAACTGTAGCTTATATATTTAAAATAAGTGTGACCAAATAGGGTGTTACTATACCTTTAGTTTATATATTTAAAATAGTTTTGATATATTTAGGACAGCAGTCCATACATATACAGTATTGCTACACCTGTAAGTTAAATATTTATATAAAAGCAAACTTACAAAATAAGGTGTTGCTACATCTGTAGCTTAAAAAATAAATAGACTGCACTCTGGGCAGGTTTATCACCTAGTGGAATTATATAAAACTCTAGAGAGTTCTCCCAAATAAAATTTGACCAGAAAAAAAAATAATAATAAAAAAAAAAAAAAATCTCTGAGATATCTATGATGCTTCTTTTGAAAGTTATACCGGAGTCTAAATGAAGGCATCTTTTAATGACCTTCAAAGAGAAAGTTTTGAAGAAATCATTGCTGCATCAGAAAATGACACTTTACCACAAAGGTGTTATTTCCTTGATGGTCCTGGTGGTAGTGGTAAAACCTACGTATACAAGACTTTGTTGAGTATATTTAGAGGAAATATTGAGGTAGCATTACCAGTTGCTTCAACAGGTATTGCGGCAAATTTGCTTGAAGGTGGACGAACATACCACTCACAGTTTAAGTTGCCAGTTCCTTTGTTGGATACTTTAACCTCTTCCATAAGGCAAACTTCTAATGATGCGCAAATAAACTGTTCTGTGAAGATTATTTTTTTGGGATGAATCTACCATGTCTTCCAGTGATGCACTCAGATGCGTCAACAAACTCTTTCAAGAGTTAATGAATAACAACCAACCTTTTGGAGGCAAAACTTTTCTGCTCGGAGGTGATTTCAGACAAACTCTTCCTGTTGTTCCACACAGAAGTAGATCAACTATAGTTGGTGCCAGCATAAAATGTAATCCACTCTGGCATAAGTTTAAGCTTTTGAAGCTGACTAATAATGTAAGATCTGTTGAGCCTGAGTTTAGCTCTTGGCTTTTAAAGCTTGGAGATGGACTACTGACAAATGAGCATGGCTTTCGTGAAGATATCTTTGAAATTCCATCTCAAATGATCTGCAAAGACTCCATTGTAAAGGAGATTTTTGGTGAAGAGTTAAACGATTCTATTGCTTTTAAGTTTGCAAAAATTGACATTTTATGTCCAAAAAATAGTGATGTTGACAAGATCAATGAAGAAGTTCTTAGTTTGTTAGAAGGTGAAACCTCTACTTATTTAAGCACTGATTCCATTGATGATGAATCACAGTAAGATAGGGATAATTACCCAGTTGTGTTTTTAAATGAATTGGGTAACCTTAACACCAAAAGAGGTCTTTGTAATAGTACCAGATTGGTTGTGAAAGCTTTGCGGCAAAATGTAATTATTGCTCAAGTTTTAACAGGTACAGTTTAAGGGCATAATGTCTTTATTCCTCGAATAGACTTAGCCCCAAGTAATACAGAACTTCCTTTTCTATTATAAAGAAGACAATTTCCAGTTAAATTGGCATTTGCTATGACCACTAACAAGTCTCAAGGACAAACTTTAGATAGAGTTGGCATCTATTTGTCTGAGCCTGTTTTCAGCCATGGACAGCTATATGTAGCTTTCTCTTGGGTAAAAAGCTCTGCTGATGTAAAAGTTAAAGTTATAGACAGACAAAAACAAGGCTACTTATTAACTAGAAGTAATGCCTGTTTTACTAAAAATGTTGTTTACAAAGAAATTTTCTCAAAGTAGACATAATTTGAAGAGCAGAAATTTTGGATATATTTAGGACAGTAGTCTGTATAAATTAGGTGTCACTACAACTGTAGCTTATATATTTAAAATAAGTGTGACCAAATAGGGTGTTACTATACCTGTAGGTTATTATATAATTAAAATAGTTTTGATATATTTAGGACAGCAGTCCATACATATACAGTATTGCTACACCTGTAAGTTAAATATTTATATAAAAGCAAACTTACAAAATAGGGTGTTGCTACATCTGTAGCTTAAAAAATAAATAGACTGCCCTCTGGGCAGGTTTATCACCTAGTGGAATTATATAAAACTATAGAGAGTTCTCCCAAAAAAAAATTGGACCAGAAAAAAAATAATAATTATATATATATATATATATATATATATATATATATATATATATATATATATATATATATATATATATATATATATACATACATACATACAGTGGGGCAAAAAAGTATTTAGTCAGCCACCAATTGTGCATGTTCTCCCACTTAAGAAGATGAGAGAGGCCTGTAATTTTCATCACAGGTATACCTCAACTATGAGAGACAAAATGTGGAAACAAATCCAGACAATCACATTGTCTGATTTGGAAAGAATGTATTTGCATAGTATGGTGGAAAATAAGTGTTTGGTCACCTACAAACAAGCAAGATTTATGGCTCTCACAGACCTGTATCTTCTTCTTTAAGAGGCTCCTCTGTCCTCCACTCATTACCTGTATTAATGGCACCTTTTTGAACTTGTTATCAGTATAAAAGACACCTGTCCACAACTTCAAACAGTCACACTCCAAACTCCACTATGGTGAAGACCAAAGAGCTGTCAAAGGACACCAGAAATAAAATTGTAGACCTGCACCAGGCTGGGAAGACTAAATCTGTAATAGGCAAGCAGCTTGGTGTGAAGAAATCAACTGTGGAAGAAATAATTAGAAAATGGAGGACATACAAGACCACTGATAATCTCCCTTGATCTGGAGCTCCACTCAAGATCTCACCCCATGGGGTCAAAATGATCACAAGAACGGTGAGCAAACATCCCAGAACCACACAGGGGGACCTAGTGAATGACCTGCAAAGAGATGGGACCAACGTAACAAAGGCTACCATCAATAACACAGTACGCCACCAGGGACTCAGATCCTGCAGTGCCAGACGTGTCCACCTGCTTAAGCCAGGACATGTCCCATCTGAAGTATGCTAGAGAGCATTTGGATGATCCAGAAGTGGATTGGGAGAATGTCATATGGTGAGATGAAACCAAAGTAGAACTGTTTGGTAGAAACACAACTCGTTGTGTTTGGAGGATAGAGAATGCTGAGTTGCAACCAAAGAACACCATACCTACTGTGAAGCAAGGGGTGGTGACATCATGCTTTGGGGCTGTTTCTCTGCAAAGGGAACAGGATGACTGATCCATGTACATGAAGGAATGAATGGGGCCATGTATCGGGAGATTTTGAGTGCAAACCTCCTTCCATCAGCAAGGGCATTGAAGATGAAGCGTGGCTGGTTCTTTCAGCATGACAATGATCCCAAACAAACCGCCCGGGCAACGAAGGAGTGGCTTCGTCAGAAGCATTTCAAGGTCCTGGAGTGGCCTAGCCAGTCTCCAGATCTCAACCCCATAGAAAACCTTTGGAGGGAGTTGAAAGTCTGTGTTGTCCAGCGACAGTCCCAAAACATCACTGCTCTAGAGGAGATCTGCATGCAGGAATGGGCCAACATACCAGCAACAGTGTGTGACAACCTTGTGAAGACTTACAGAAAGCATTTGACCTCTGTCATTGCCAACAAAGGATATATAACAAGTATTGAGATGAACATTTGATATTGACCAAACACTTTTTTTCCATCATAATTTGCAAATAAAGTCTTTCCAAATCAGACAATGTGATTGTCTGGATTTGTTTCCACATTTTGTCTCTCATAGTTGAGGTATACCTATGATGAAAATTACAGGCCTCTCTCATCTTCTTAAGTTGGCGAACTTGCACAATTGGTCGCTGACTAAATACTTTTTTGCCCCACTGTATATACTGTATATATATATATATATATATATATATGTGTGTGTGTGTGTGTGTGTGTAATGGATAATAAGTCCAACAAAAGTAAATATCAGCTATCCTGCTCCTTCACAGGATAATTAGAATATATCTCTACAAATTAGTTCCCAAAAAGCACTAAGAAAATTATGGATAAGGGGGAAGAGAGAGTTTAGTGCAGGCTGAGGAGTATGTCATGGAGAAACCAAGTAGGTCCTCAGTTAACCTTTTATCATTACAAATGCTCGCCTATAGAGCCACAGGGCAGTCACTACAAACAAAAGTAAGGTGTGCTGGGAACAGTATCCAATTTGGGCAATCCTCTTAACGAGGGACCACAATCCCAGTGTATGTACTCACTCAGACGGCACTTCAGAGTCACCAGGGATAAGGCAAAGTTAGACCTCACCGCTCCAGCCGCTGTCTGTAATGTTGCATGATTGCTCCGCCGTAGCAGTATCTGTATTCAGACGGAAATTCAAGGCCCCCAAGGATAAGGCAATGTCAGTCCTCACCATTCCAACCGCTGCTTGTAATGCTAGTCATTTTGCATGATTGCTCCACCGTAGCGGTATCTGTACCTGCACATAGCACTCTTCACTTGTTGTTCAGTGTCGGTCTAACCTTCTGCTTTGTACGGCGTCTTCCAAGTTACTAGACTTTGCACGCCTTCTTTGGCAGGTTTGTTTATATTGGATCTGCTTAGAGTATTGGGCTCTATTACAGATTCTGAAAACTCCTGTGTGTTGTTAACAGCCTTGACTCTCTTACATCCATTTATTGAGCCAATTGACATCTAACTGCTTGCCATCTACGTGCAATTCACCCCTTAGGCACTGGGGCTTCGTCCGGCTCCATTAACAATTTCAAATCCAAGATTATTAGTAATGTCTTTATAGGGAGAGATGAAGAAAAACTCCTCCCTTTTTGAGCCATATAGATTCATTTAGCTGGGGTGAAATTGTAACTCATTCAATACATTTATAACAATGTATTAATGCACTTGCATTTATCTATTTAATATAATCTATAATCAACTTGTTACTTGATATTTACAATTATGTTCAACTATACTATACGCTGAGAAATGAAATAATAATAATAACAATACATATTAATATGAAAAATCAGTAGACTTATAATGCTAATGTTAATATTTTTATGGCAGGATTCAACTTACATTCCTAATTCATGTCTATTGTAAGGGGATTAACATATTGTAATTTCTTTATTCAACATAAATATTTGTATTCTTATTATTCGCCCAGAAAACAAGCAAAATTAGTTTCCTTATTCATTCAATCCCACACTTCTCTACCTAACACTGCGCTAACAGACTAAAAACTGCTGGGGCTCAGAATTATTGTTATTAATTTTCTTGAATCCCCAGCACATCTGATATATTAAAATTACTTATATGTAATCTATCATATATAAACTGATCAGAATGAGCTTATTTGGCAGAATAAAAATAATACTGATAATTTTCAACTTTGACAATAAATATTGATATATAACACAAGCTTATATCTGCATATTAACGTATTGTTGTAAACATGCATATACAACAATTATATAAACTAATGTTATTATTCTCACCTCAATGTCTCGAGGAGTATGATAGAATTGTTTCTACGTTGTTTGCTCTGTTCGATATGATCCGGCTTCCTCCTCTCTCCGTTCTTGAGTGCGGTGCTGCTGTCTTAGTTACTGGATGCTAAATAGCGCCCAGCCCAATCGATACTGCAAGTAGAAGAAAACACAGAGCACAACCGTAACTCAAGGTAAAAGCATTTAATGTTTGGTATGGCGCTATCAATACAATTGCACTTACAAGATGTTTGTTACAATATCGCCTTTGATAAACAATTCTCTTCCAGCTCTATTGCGTCCAAGCGTCTGTATAAAAATCAGAAGCGCTGATGCATATCACCACCGGTAGCAGTTTGTCTCTGTAACAACAACTCGTTCGTGTGGGAACAAAGTCTGTAATATAGTCCTCCGTCTACGCGTTTCATCCGATTAACACAGACTTTCTCAAGACCCAGGACTCATGTTGCACAGTTCGCGGGGATCCTCTATTTAAATGCCTTAGTGAAATTTAATTGGATAATGATGCTCTAATCCTGTTGATAATACAGACACACCTTTCTTCCCATAGCAAAGCGGTGGTCAATTGTTGTTACTTATACATTGGTTGCGATTCAAATACATAGCTTCCATAACAAATATAACATATAATAATACAGAAATACATTAAAACTGAATTACTTTATTATTATTCTAAAAAATAAATTTTTTAAAAGTTGATGAAAGCTATTCTTACACCACAATAGCTTTATAGATAAATTCATAAAAAGTAATGCATAAAAAGTAATAACCATATAGAACTGTAGAATTCCTGAAAAAATGTATACAACATTCATTCAATGTTGTGATAAAGCTCTTAGATTGTAAATACATTTGCATTTTTGTTGAAATAGTATTTTGTCAAAATTACCACCTTTCTCTTTTAAGTAATTTTTTTGCAATCAATACATTTATCACAAGTTTCCATATTAATACAGACAGAACATTTAGTACATTTAAAATTTCCATTGGCTTTTTGATATTGAGACAACCTTTTGTATTGGAAGTAAAATTTATTTTTACTAATTTATCTCTAAAATTGGGCACTTTTCTTGCTGTCATTTTGGGGGAATCCCCTACTAGTGTAGCTATTGTGGCATCAAGGGTTAATATATTTTAACTTATAGAGAGTTAGAAGAAATAATCAAAGAACACAAAAGGGATATAAAAAAAAATTGGTAGATAGCAGTAGTGTAGCTAGAAATTTCTTCCACATGCACAATAGTCATAAAGATGAATAAAAATTTAGAGGACTGAAATAAATGACTTCAAAGAGAGAGGTGGTAATCTTGACAAAATACTATTTAAACAATAATGCAAATGGATTTACAATCTAACACCTAGATTACAAGTCTTGCGTTGTGGCTTGTAATGCTAAAAATATGGCATTTTCAGCATTAAAACAGCACCACAGCTATTAAATGTGTTGTCGGTATAGATGTACCGCACACCTTTTAGCCTGTACCACAATATCAGTCCCGCACATGTAAATATGAAGTTTTTTCATGGGATTCCCATATTGCCGGTATTATGAGTTTTGCGGTACGGCTAAAAAGTGAGCATTACAGCCTAAAACGACAAGATCTGTACTGCCATCAAAAGTCAGTAGTTATGACAAAAGCTGTAACATAAAACTCATAACTATAGTGTTACAAAGTACACTAGCACCCATAAACTACCTATTAACCCCTAAACCGAGGCCCTCCCGCATTGCAAACACTATAATAAATGTATTAACCCCTAATCTGCCACTCCCGACATTGCAGCCACTTAAAAAAATGTCTTAACCACTATTCCGCAGCTCCCCGACATCATCACCACTATACTAAAGTTATTAACCTCTAAACTGCCGCCCTCCCACATCAAAAACACTATTTAAATATTATTAACCCCTAATCTGCCATCCACCTACACCGCCGCCATAATAAACCGATTAACCCCTAAACCACAAGCCCCCCACAATGCAATATACTAAAATAAACTATTAACCCCTAAACCAAAGCACCCCACAACGAAATAAACTAATTTAAACTAGTAGCCCCTAAACCTAGGGACCACCTAACTTTATATTAAAATTACAATTTCCTTAGCTTAAATTTAATTAAAACTTACCTGTCAAATTAAAAAAAATAATTTTAAACTAACAATTAAACTATTATAATTATTAAACTAAAATTAAAGTAACTACCAATTAAATTAAACTAAACTACCAATAAAAAAATCCAAACACTACTCAAAAAATTACAAAAAATAAAAATTAGCTAAATTACAAAAACCCCCCCACTAAATTACGAAAAATAACAAACAAATTATCAAAAATAAAAAAGAGTTGCACCTAATCTAATAGCCCTATCAAAATAAAAAAGCCCACCCAAAATAAAATAAAAAACTAGCCTGCAAAAACATCAGCTCTTTTACCTGTAAAAAAAAAATAAAAAAAAACCCCCAACAGTAAAACCCACCACCCAACCAACCTCCCCCCCAAAAAAAATAGCCTAAACTACCCATTGCTCTGAAAAGGGCATTTTTATGGGCATTCCCCTTAAAAGGGCATTTAGCTCTTTTACTGCCCACACCCTAAACTAAAAAAAACCCCACCCAAAAAACCCTTAAAAAAACCTAACACTAACCCCTGATAATCCACTTACAGTTGTTGAAGTCCCACTTGAAGGATCCAGGCGGATCGGGTCCATCCTGAAGACATTCGGCACGGAGCATCCTCTTCATATGGTCGCCGCCGTACTCTGAATCTTCAATGCAATCTTCAATTAGCCAATAGAATGAGAGCTGCTTAAATCCTATTGACTGATTTGAATAGCCAATAGGATTTTAGCAGCCCTAATTCCTATTGGCTGATTTAAATTTTTCAGCCAATAGGAATGCAACTGACGCCATCTTGAATTGAATCCCTTTCATTGAAGATTCAGTGTACGGCAGCAACCATATGAAGAGGATGCTCTGCGTCGGATGTCTTCAAGATGACCCGCTCCGTGCTGGCTGGATAAAGATCGAAGTGGCCGCCCGGATGAAGACTTCTTGCTGCATGGATGATGACTTTGCTGGCTGGATGGATCCTTCAAGTGGGCCCTTTTCAATGGGTAGCTTAGGTTATTTTAAATAGTTTTTTTATTTGGGGGGGTTGGTTGGGTGGTGTGTTTTACTGTTGGGGGGGAGTTTGTATTTTTTTTACAGGTAAAAGAGCTAATATCTTTGTGGCAATGCCCCACAAAAGGCACATTTAAGGGCCATTGGTAGTTAATTGTAGGCTAGGGTTTTTTTTTTTGGGTGGGCTTTTTTAGTTTGATAGGGCTATTAAATTAGGTGTAATTCTTTTTATTTTTAATAATTTGTTTGTTATTTTGTGCAATGTATATTTTTAGGGGGTGTTTTTTTTTAATAAAGTGTGAGGGGTTAAATTGATGGAACTCAACTGTAGACCTAGTTATATGTTTTTGTATCACTTTGCCCGCTGTTGTCCCTGCGTTTGGATGAGATACAGGTTAGCCGGTAAGTGAATTTTATTGGTTTGGTAGCTGAGGTATGCTTCTAATGAAGTAGAAGCACAGTAGTATGCTCAACCTAAGATATTCTCTATGAGGATAAGGAGTTAATCAGAGAATGAGGGGTATTGGAATATATATATATAAATAATGCAGCTTGTATGTGTAGTCCTTTTAAGACAGGAACAATATGGTCATTCATGGAAAGTTGTGGTTATACACTAAATGCACAAAAGAAAGCTTTCCTATAGCTCACACACTGGTGGCTCAGAGCAACTTGTAAGTTGAAGAAGGGAGAAGTGATCCTGCACTTCACACGCTGCAAGTAATTGAGCTCAGCGTAGCGTTGTGGAGAACAGCTGATCGCCCGGTGAATAGATCTGAGTTGCAATCAGGTGACCGCTCTGTGAAGCAGAGGAGAGTCTCCGGTCTCCGCTGTTTAGGAGTAGTTTTTGAGTTGAGAGACTGAATGGCAGGCAGGAGGATCAGCTTATTAAGGTAGACAGATAGGAGTAATGAATGCTGCAACAAGTTCAGATGTTATCATATCCGGTAGATAGTAGTCACAGCGGCACAATTATAACTCCTTTATGTAGATCGATAAATCCCCACCAAATAGCTGCTTCAGTGAGAATGGAGGTAACAAATAAATTATCCAGAGAGGTTGGAGATCTTTAGGCTATATGAGAGTAGCAAAATCAAATCTGTAGTTAAGACAGGAACAGCAATCCTGCAGAGGCTCAGCACAGTGCTAGTGAACAAACAAATTACTAAGCACTTGTCTGCAGCTGAGGGAAAGCTTTTAAAGGCAAAGGGTGAAGGGCCAAGGCATTCCTGACATGACCCCCTCTCAAGCAAGCTGTCCCACAGCTTGAGGTTGAGGACGATCCAAGTTTCGACAATGGAACAATGCGACATGTCTCGGAGCATGGATGTTCGTGGATGGTTCTCATGAATCTTCCTGGTTAGAATAGCCCTTCCAGTGAACGAGATACTGAAGTTGATCTTTGTGGTATCTGGAATCCAATAGGGACTGTACCTCATATTCATCGGGCTGGTCAGTAAGAGGAGTCGGAGGTAATATCAAAGTAGAATGCCTCATATCTCTTGCTGGTTTAAGTAAAGAGACATGGAAAGTTGGGTGGATGCGTATGTTAGGTGGTAAATCTAACGAAACTGCATTATCGTTGATTATTCTGGTAATAGAAAATAGCTTCTTAGTGGGAATATGAAACCGTAGGTTTTTAGTCGATAGACAAACCTTCTGACCCACGTTATATCTTGGAGGTTCCCTTCTCCTTAGGTCGTAATGCCTCTTTTGGGTGGCGTGTGTATCTCTGATATTTTCCTGGAGCACTTTGAAAGTCTCTAATAATGTATTATTGGTCATTGAATCAACCTGGGGAGAAGTAGTGACGACCCCTTGAGCAAATGTTATCGCTGGGTGAAACCCGTAGTTAGAATGGTGACATGTTGGTGGTGGATTTCAAGGCATCATTAAAGGAGAATTCAGCCATAGGTAAGTACTGCATCCAATCAGCTTGGTGGTGAGAACAATAACAGCGTAGGTACTGTTCTAACCACTGATTTACACGTTCCACTTGTCCAATTGTTTGGGGATGATATGAGGTTGAAAAACGATGATCGATTTGTAACATTCTACTGAGTTGTCTCCAAAAGTGAGATGTGAATTGAGTTCCCCTGTCGGAAACGAGGATACTTGGGATACCATGCAGCCTGACAACATGTTTGAAGAAAAGATCTGCTGTCTCAGAGGAGGATGGGAGCTTGTGAAATGGAACGAAGTGGGCCATCTTTGTGAAGTGGTCAACAACAACTAAGATAGTATTGTGATGTTGTGATTCAGGGAGTTCTACAATGAAGCCAAGGTTTATTAGGAACTTCCAGGGGCATCAATAGTCCGTAAGGATGCTGGGTGTCCGACTTACATGTGGTACATACGGTGCAGGATTGGATAAACTCTTTCACTGAATTATGTAGTCCTGGCCACCAATAACCCCTTGAATGCTTCTCAGAGGTGCGTTTTACCCCCTGGTGTCCGGATAATGTAGAGTCATGGAAAAGACGTAATATGTGTAATCTAAGGTTTTTTGGAATATACAACCTGTCTTTATAGTAATAGAATCCATCCGGTTTAAGTGTGACTGTGTTATGGGGAATTTCTGCCTCATTCTGTAAAGATCTCGTTAATTCCCTGGCAAGGTTGGTTGTAATTCCGAGGAAATGTTCTTGGGGTATAATTTTCTGGTTCACCTCAGGATATGCTGGTATAGGCTCTTTTCGTGATAATGCATCAGCCTTGCGATTCTTGTTGGCAGGTCTGTAGATGATAGTGAAATTGAATCTTGTAAAAAACAAGCTCCACCTTACTTGTCTGGAAGATAGAGTTTTATTATTTTGCAAATACTCTAAGTTCTTATGGTCAGTGTAGATTATTATTGGGAGATTAGTACACTCTAGAATATGCCTCCATTGCTCTAAAGAAGGTTTTATGGCTAGGAGTTCCATATCGCCAATAGAATAATTTAGCTCGGCAGGAGATAAAACCTTCGAGTAGAAAGCGACTGGGTGGTGTGGAGTAGCTGGTGTCTGCCATTGTGAAAGAATGGCTCCAATGGTGTAATCTGAGGAATCTACTTCCATTACATACTGAAGTGTAGGATTAGGAAACTGTAGTATCAGTGCAGTGGTGAACCTTTGTTTTAACTCAGAGAAAGCGTTATCAACTTCTTTGTTCCATTTAAATGGTACTGATCCGGTAAGTATAGTAAGAGGTCTTACTACTTTAGAGAAATTCTTTGTAAATTTTCAGTAATAATTGGCAAAGCCAAGGAAGCACTGAAGTTCTTTTTTTGAAGTTGGTCGTACCCAGTTCTTAAAAGCAAGTACTTTATTGTCTTCCATCTGAATTCCAGCTGAACTTATGTGGTACCCTAGGAAAGAGATGTTATCTGTATGGAAGTCACATTTTTCCGGTTTAGCATTCAACTGATGAGTACGAAGTCTGGAGAGTACCCACCTGACGTGGGCAATGTGCTGGGGTAGATCTTCGGAATATATGAGAATATCATCCAGATAAATGATGATACAAACATCTAAGAGATCTCTGAAAACATTGTTAATGAAGTATTGGAAGGTCGAGGGGGCATTACATAGCCGGAATGGCATTACCCTGTATTCATATAAGCCATACCGTGTGCGGAATGCGGTAAGCCACTCGTAACCCTTACGGATTCTAACCAAGTTGTAAGCCCCACGGAGGTCCAGTTTTGTGAATATTTTAGCATGTCTTAGTCTTTCAATAAGTTCCGGGATGAGTGGCAAGGGATATCTGTTCTTTATTATTCTCTTGTTAAGTTCTCTGTAGTCTATGATTGGCCTGAGTGAAGAGTCCTTATTTCTAACGAAAAACATCCCAGCTCCTGCTGGTGATGTAGAGGGTCTTATGAAGCCTTTTCAGAGATTTTCGTCTAAATAAGTTTTTAAATGTTCCAATTCTGGTTGACTAAGAGGGTATAGGTGTCCGTGGGGTACTACAGCTCCAGGTTGAAGATCGATTGGGCAGTCGTATATGCAATGTGGTGGTAGCGTTTCTGCGTCTTTCTTGCTGAATACATCTGAGAAATCCTTATACACTTCCGGGAGTTTAAATTCTGATTCCGAGATCTGTAAGAGGTGTAACTGTGGGTAGCAAGTATTTTTTACAATAATCTGATGATAGCTCTATTGTTAAATCCTTCCAGTCAATTGAAGGATGATGTTGTTGTAACCAACTAAGATCTAACACTATAGGAAATAGAGGTGATGGAAGTATATCAAATGTAATGTATTCAGTGTGGCTGGTGGTTGTCTGTACCTTTATAGGAATTGTTTCATGTGTGATTGGGCCTGTGTGAATTTTAGAACCATCAATTACTCGAATGACAACAGGTTGATGCTTACACACAAGTGGAATTTTATTTCTCTTAACAACATCTCTGTCAAGATAATTTCCTGTAGCTCTGGAGTCTATAATGGCTTCAGTCCTCAGTCTGCTTTGGTCCCACTGCAAAATTAAAGGGAGACGACAGTAAGTGGCTTTATTCTGTAGGTTATAAGATGTGTGTATAGTTGTGCACTTACTTCTCTTATTCTTTTGCAGTGTTGGACAGTCCTTCACACTGTGATTCGGATTGGCACAGTACATACAGAGCATCTGTGTCCTTCTGTGGTTATGTTCCTCCATAGTTAAGGGTCCTCAGATTATTCCTATATCCATAGGTTCAGGCGGGGTTTTTTTTACAGGAGTTGCTCAGGGTGTAGTGGGAGCTCTGTGAGTGGTTTCCTGGAAACCGCATTCAGTTCTCCTTTCACAAAGACGTCAATCAATTTGGATAGTGAGTCTAATAAGATTTTCAAGGGTATCAGGCAGGTCGATGCGGGCTAGTTCATCTTTAATTGCGTCCTATAACCCTATCCTAAACTGATTCTTTAGTGCAACTGTGTTCCATAACGAGTCTGTGGAGTAATGTTTAAACTCCGTTATGTATTCCTCTACTTGCCGTCTACCTTGTTTAAGGCTTCTCATGTTTGTCTCAGCCGTTAGTTGGAGATTGGTGTCCTGGAATAATTCGTCCATGGAATGTATAAATTGATCTAGGGATGAAAGAATTGGGTCATCTGTCTCATATAGGGTGTCTGTCCACGCTCTTGGTTCTCCCCTCAAGAAGAAAACCATGGTTAAGACTTTAATTTTATCCATGTTGTAGGTTTTTGCCTTTAGCTGAAAAAGCAATCTGCAGGAGTTTTTAAACTGTCTATAAAGTCTGCAGTTGCCAGAGAAGGTATCAGCTAAGGAAACCTGAGGTTCTGGTTGTAACTCCAGTACTGTGGTCTTGGAGGTGAGGGTCTCTTTCAAAAGTTCACATAAAGTTTGATTTTCAATTTGTAGCTCTCTAAGGCCTTGTCCCAGTTGATCAACCCTTTGAGAGAGACTATATACAACTTGCGGTAGATCTACTGGCTCCATAACAAATAGGACTTAGTAATATGTGAGGGGTTAAATTGATGGAACTCAACTGTAGACCTAGTTATGTTTTTGTATCACTTTGCCCGCTGTTGTCCCTGCATTTGGATGAGATACAGGTTAGGCAGTGAGTGAATTTTATTAGTTTGGTAGCTGAGGTATGCTTCTGATGAAGTAGAAGCACAGTAGTATGCTCAACTTAAGATATTCTCTATGAGGATAAGGAGTTAATCAGAGAATGAGGGGTATTGGAATATATGGTTAAGTGCCGTATAAATAATACAGCTTGTGCGGTAAAAACTTTAACCACTCCTTTGATATAACTGCTAAGTGTGTGTCCCTTTAAGACAGGAACAATATGGTCATTCAGGGAAAGTTGCGGTTATACACTAAATGCGCAGAGAAAGCTTTCCTATAGCTCACACACTGGTGACTCAGAGCAACTTGTAAGTTGAAGAAGGGAGAAGTGATCCTGCACTTCACACGCTGCGGGTAATTGAGCTCAGCGCAGTGTTGTGGAGAACAGCTGATCGCCCGGTGAATAGATCTGAGTTGCAATCAGGCGACCACTCTGTGAGGGGGAGGAGAGTCTCCGGTCTCCGCTGTTTAGGAGTAGTTATTGAGTTGAGAGACTGAATGGCAGGCAGGAGGATCAGCTTATTAAGGTAGTCAGATAGGAGTAATGAAAGCTGCAACAAGTTCAGATGTTATCGTATCCGGTAGATAGTAGTCACAGCGGCACAATTATAACTCCTTTATGTAGATCGATAAATCCCCACCAAATAGCTGCTTCAGTGAGAAAGGAGGTAACAAATAAATTATCCAGAGAGGTTGGAGATCTTTAGGCTATATGAAAGTAGCAAAATCAAATCTGTAGTTAAAGGGACAGTGAAGTCCCAAAAAAACTTTCATGATTCAAATAGGGCATGTCATTTTAAACAACTTTCCAATTTACTTTTATCACCAATTTCGCTTTGTTCTCTTGGTATTCTTAGTTGAAAACTAAACCTAGGAGGTTCATATGCTAATTTCTTAGACCTTGAAGGCCGCCTCTAATCTAAATGCATTTGGACCGTTTTTTACCACTAGAGGCCATTAGTTCATGTTTTTCATATAGATAACATTGAGCTCCTGCACGTGAATTTACAGAGGAGTGAGCACTGATTGGCTAAAATGCAAGTCTGTCAAAGAACTGAAATAAGGGGGCAGTCTGGAGAGGCTGAGATACAAGGTAATTAGAGAGGTAAAACATGTATTATTATAACTGTGTTGGTTATGCAAAACTGGGGAATGGGTAATTAAGGGATTATCTATCTTTTAAAACAACAACAATTCTGGTGTTGACTGTCCCTTTAACACAGGAACTAGACATGTGCAGCCGCGAAAAATTCGGTTCGGTTCGGATCGATTCGGACTGATTCGAATTTCGGTTCGGATCGATTTGAATTCGGAATAAATCGAATGAATACGTTTCGGATTCATTCGGATTCTTTCGGATTCGTGTGAAATTCGGTTCGGTTCGATTTGGTTCGATTCGGTTCGAATCGATTCGGATTTTTCAGAATTTCGGCACTGTTAAGTGGGATGTGCTGTGTATTACACTAGTATACTGTACAATACTAGTGTAATGCATGGCCATCCGAATCCATCCGAATCCATCCGAATAAATTCGAATCGATTCAGATTTATTCGGTAGATTCGGCACTGCCGCAATTCGGAAATTCGAATCGATCCGAATTCCGAATTTGGCAAAATTCGTCCGAATTTCGATTCAGACCGAACCGAATCGAACATGTCTAACAGGAACAGCAATCCTGCAGAGGCTCAGCACATTGCTAGTGAACAAACAAATTACTAAGCACTTGTCTGCAGCTGAGGGAAAGGCCAAGGCATTCCTTACATAAAGAGATGTTAATCTCAGGGCAATGCCCTACAAAAGGCCCTTTTAAGGGCCCCTGGTAGTTTGGGGGGTGGGGGTTTGTATAGTGTTAGGGGATGTTTGTATTCTTTTTGGAGCAAAAGAGCTGTTTATCTCAGGGCAATGAGCTACAAAAGGCCCTTTTAAGGCCCCCCAAAAGGCCCTTTAAAGGGCCCTTGGTAGTTTGGGGGATGGGGGTTTGTATAGTGTTAGGGGGTGTTTGTATTCTTTTTGGAGCAAAAGAGCTGTTTATCTCAGGGCAATGCCATAAAAAAGGCCCTTTTAAGGGCCCCCCAAAAGGCCCTTTTAAGAGCCCTTGGTAGTTTATTCTAGAGTAGGGTTTTTTATTTTGGGGTGTTTTTTTAAGGGTATTAGAATAGGATTAATCTTTATTTTTTTTGGATATATTTTTTTTTTGTAATGGTAGTTTTTTTTTTTTTTTGTAATGTTAGGTTTTAGTGTAAGGCAGCTTAGGTTTTATTTCATAGGTAAGTTTGCATTTATTTTAGCTAGGTAATTAGTAAATAGTTAATAACTATTTACTAACTAGTTTACCTAGTTAAAATATATACAAACTTGCCTGTGAAATAAAAATAAAACCTAAGCTAGCTACAATATAACTATTAGTTATATTGTAGCTAGCTTAGGTTTTATTTCACAGGTAATTATTTAGTTTTAAATAGGTATTATTTAGTTAATTATTGTAAATTTAATTTAGATCAAATTTAATTATGTTAAAGTTCGGGGGGTTAGAGTTAGGTTTAGGGGTTCATATAGTTTAATTTAGCTTGTTGCAATGTGGGGGGCTGGCGGTTTAGGGGTTAATATGTTTATTTAGTTAATAATTGTAAATGTAATTTAGCTATATTTTTATTATGTTAAAGTTAGAGGGTGTTAGGGTTAGGTTTAGGGTTACGTTAGGGTTAGGGTTACGTTAGGGTTAGGTTTAGGGGTTAATGTAGTTTAATTTAGCTTGTTGCAATGTGGGGGCTGGCAGTTTAGGGGTTAATAAATGTAGTATAGTGGTGGCGATATCAGGAGCAGCAGATTAGTGGTTAATAATTTTATTTAGGTAGTGGCGATATCGGGAGCAGCAGATTAGGGGTTAATTACTGTAGGCAGGCGTCAGCGATGTTGTTAGCAGCAGATTAGGGGTGATTAGGGTTTATGTTATGGTGTTAGGTTTAAACAGTATTTTTATTTCCCCATATGCATCAATGGGGCTGTATTACGGAACTTTTGTTTCCGCGATCGCAGGTGTTAGGTTTTTTTTTTGTCCGACTCTCCCCATTGATGTCTATGGGGTAATCATGCATGATCAGATCTCAGCAGCGCTCTGATTTTGTGCGGTATAGAGCTCAATGCAACCATATCGCACGCAAAAGGCATATGTTTGAAAACTTGTAATAGCAGCTATAGGAAATTAAATAACGTAACTTTTGTTGCGTTCGTTAATTTCTCTATATCGCTCAAAACTCATAATCTAGGTGTAAGAACCTTATCACCACATGGAATGAATGAGTAAATTAATTTTGCATGTTTTCTGGGCGAATAATAAAAATAAAAATATTTCTGTTGTATAAAGAAATTGCAACATGTCAATCCCCTTACAATAGGCATGAATTAAGAATGTAAGTCAAATCCTGCCATTAAAATATTACTATTAGCATTATAAGTCTACTGATTTTTCATATTTATATTTATTATTTTTCATTTCTCAGCGTACAGTATAGTTGAACTAAATTGTAAATATCAAGTAACAAGTTAATTATTAATGATATTAAATAGATAAATGCAAGTGCATTAATACATTGCTATAAATGTATTGCATGTGTTACAATTTCACCCCAGCTAAATGAATCTATATGGTTCAAAGAGGGAGGAGTTTTTCTTCATCTCTCCCTATAAAAACATTGCTAACAATCATGGATTCGAGATTTTTAATGGAGCCGGACAAAGCCCCAGTACCTAAGGGGTGAAACGCACGTAAGAAAACTTATGTATTAAAAAGAAAAGAATCTATATTGGATATACATGATCGACAAATATTGCAAAGTTTGGAAGATCTAGCATCCGAGAGCAACACCATAGTAGAACCTACTTATCAACATATTGGTTTCAATTCCCTTAAAAATAAATCGAATTATATGCCTGCACTGTCAACAATTCCTAGTGTACACAATTTTGTTAAATTAGTGGAAAAAGATATCCAACTTATGGATAAAGATGAGATATCAAAGAATAACTTAACCATATAACAGAAGGATGCATTAATAAAATTAAAAACAAATAAACTAATTACCATCAAGCCCTCGGACAAGGGAGGAAATGTGGTTGTACTTAATACTAAAGACTATTTATATGAATGCACAAAAATTAATGATAGAGTACACTACATATCCCTTAAAAAGGATCCTACAGAAATATATTCAGAAGAATTAAAAGGTATACTGGAACAAGCATTATCAGAACTAATAATAAATAAATAAAAAAATAACTGGATTTCTTACAGGTAAAATTTCCAATAACTCCCACTTTTAATACAATCCCCAAATTACACAAGAACAAACTCCCACCACCTGGGAGGACTATAATTTTGGCATAGGCTCCCTAACCAAAAATATTTCAGAGTACATAGATTATTGCCAAAGACCCTTTCTTGGCACACGTCCATCTTTTGTTAAAGACTCAGATGTACTCAAAAAATAAGAAGGAGTGACAGTTAACAAGAATACTATTTTGTTAGCAATTGTTGTGGTGGGTCTATATTTGTCTATCCCCCATGACAAGGGGGTAGAGACCTGTAAGCACTTCTTAGAACAAAGGGGACATCAGTATTCAGAACATACACATTTTTTAATTTCCGTTTTAGATTTTTTACTAAGACATAACTATTTTGTCTTTAACCAGAAAATGTATGAACAAATCCAAGGCACAGCCATGGGTACTTGCTGTGCACCCACATATGCATGGCTGTACCTGGGTAAACGGGAGAATAAAAATGTTTGAGATGCAGAACAAAAAGATCTTATAGGATACATTTCAAAGATGATTCCCTAATGTTGTGGGAGGGGACAGAAGAACAGCTAACCCAATTCATTGATAACTTAAAAAACAATCAGTATAATTTGAAATTTACATATACATATAGCACACATGAAATGTTTCCTTGACTTAACAATTAAAAATGAGAACCAGTCTCTAGTGAACTCAACTCACAGAAAACAATCTGCAGGAAACATATTACTAAGGGCAGATAGTCATCATCCTACTCGCTTACTACACAATATAACACAGGGACAATACCTTAGGCATTTTAGAAACTGTACTAATTGGCAAAAATGTAAACAAGAAGCAGGGGGCCTTAAAATTAAGATTTATTTTACAAGATATGACGAGTCCATGGATTTCATCCTTACTTATGGGATATCACCTCCTGGTCAGCAGGAGGAGGCAAAGAGCTCCACGGCAGAGCTGCATATATAGCTCCTCCCTTCCCTCCAACCCCAGTCATTAAAGTGACTGGGTAAGTGAGGTGTTAGTTTAGATTCTTCAATCAAGAGTTTTTTATTTTTTAAATGGTGCCAAAGTGTACTATTTTTCTGCTGAGCAGTTATAGTGTTATGATTCTGGGAACTTGAGGTTTTTGGCCCCTCTGTGCCTCCCATACTGTTACTGCTATGCTGAGATGGTCTTAGAGAGATTTTAACTAAGGCCCTTCTATCTTCACAGGACCTCAGGAGGAAGGTTAGACCCCCTGACACTGTAAGTCTCTCATGCTGTTCCTCAGCATGCAGGTAAGTGCAGTCTGTTTCTGGGGTTTTTTGCACTATAAGAAAGGAAAGTGACATTCTCAGAACGGTCTGTACTTTTATTTTCTCAGGGGACATGAGGCTATTATGTCGAGGATGCATGAGAACCGGCATAGAGCGTTATCCAGACACTCTAGTATGATTGAGTAACCTAGAAGCGCTGGGATATGAAAGAGATATGTGCAATCTTTATTCAGACACTCTAGCAAGATGATTTTAACTAGAAGAGCTGAAACGTTAATTTGGCATGTATGTGTTACAGGCGTGTTTTTCACTTTTATTGTGGACAGGGCTGACGTTGGGAGTTACGGAGCCGTAGGAGTTAAGTTCTCACTTTACTCTGAGGCTTTGGCCTGCATAGATGTTTTTTCTTTTTCCCGGGTTCTGACGCCCACGAGGGGCGGGGCATTGTACTGGCACTCTTTAGCGCAGTTGTACCGCTTGTCATTATGGCTGCTTCGTACACTTGTTTATGAGAGAGCTTACACAAGTGATCGTAAACATGCCGGTTCAGGGGCTTTATCCTTGGTCAGTGAGGACAGGTAGGAGCCGCAGCAGAACTGCGGCGTGGTGACTGATACATTTTCTGGTTTTTGTTATGTGGAATAAACGGATCACTCACTAAGAGAGGATTGTGAAAAAGATTACTATCTGATATATATTCATCAAGGAATGTTCACATAAACGTTTTTTTATTAAAGACACATTACTTTACAAAGAGTTAAGATTTTTTACTCTTATATTTTTCAGTGTGCCTGACCAAGCTTGCATTTTTCTGTTCAGGTTGTCAAAATGGATGACCTTGAGCAAACTACATGTCTTATGTGTTTAAATGCCATTGTGGAACCCCCAGTTACACTTTGTCATGTATTGTATTGAGAGGGCCTTAAATTGTAGAGAGAAAATTTTCTTTAATAAGATATGTCTAATGATGGTCTTCAGACTAATGAGACTCAGGTATGCTGCAACCTTCTCCAAAAGCGTCACAGCCTTTAACGCCCATGCAAGTAACGCCATGTTCTTCCATGGCGCCTGCGTCATTTACGCTGCAGGATATGGCTGCAGTTATGTCTTCTACTCTTACAGAAGTTTTATCTAAGTTGCCGGTGTTACAGGGCAAACCTAATAGAAAAGAGACCCAGGTGGGCCATGCGACTTCTGATTCTTTGATGGCAATCTCAGATGTACCATCCCAGGGCTCTGAGGGAGGGGGTAGGGAGGCTCTGTCTGAAGGGGAGCTGTCTGATTCAGGTAGTGCTTTACCCCAGACAGATTCCGACGTGATGTCCTTCAGATTTAAGCTTGAGCACCTTCGCCTGTTACTACGGGAGGTTCTGATGACTCTGGACGACTGTGACTCTATTGTGGTCCCTCCAGAGAAATTGTGTAAGATGGACAAGTATTTAGAGGTTCCATCTTATTCTGACGTTTTTCCAGTTCCTAAGTGAATATCGGAAATTATTACTAGGGAATGGGAAAGACCGGGTATCCCGTTCTCACCCTCCCCTATTTTTAAGAAAATGTAACCTATACCTGACACCATTCGGGATTCTTGGCAAATGGTCCCTAAGGTGGAGGGAGCTATTTCTACCCTGGCTAAGCATACGACTATCCCTATTGAGGACAGTTGTGCTTTCAAAGACCCTATGGATTAAAAGTTGGAGGGTCTTCTAAAAAAGCTATTTGTTCACCAAGAGTTTCTTTTACAACCGATGGGCCTGCATTGTACCAGTCACAACTGTGACTGCCTTTTGGATTGACGCCTTAGAAGAGTCTCTTAAGACTGAGACTTCTTTAGAGGAAATAATGGATATAATTAAGGCCCTTAAGCTGGCTAATTTTTTTTGTTAAGGATGCCGCCTTTCAGATAGCCAAATTGGTGGATAAGAATGCAGGATTTGCCATTCTAGCGCGCAGAGCCTTATGGTTAAAATCTTGGTCTGTGGATGTGTCCTCTAAATCCTTTCAAGGGGAAGACTCTATTCGGGCCTGACTTGAAAGAGATCATTTCTGACATTACGGGAGGTAAGGGTCATCTCCTACCTCAGGATAAAACGTCTAAGCAGAGGGTTAGACAGAGTAATTTTCGTTCCTTTTGAAATTTCAAGGGTGTCCCCTCTTCCGCTAAGCAGGAAGGGAACTTTGCACAAGCCAAGTCAGTCTGGAGACCCAACCAGACTTGGAACAAGGGTAAACAACCCAAGAAGCCCGTTGTTGCTCCCAAGACAGCATGAAGGGGCGGCCCCCTATCCGGGACCGGATCTAGTAGGGGGCAGACTTTCTCTCTTTGTCCAGGCTTGGATAAGAGATGTTCAGGATCTCTGGACACTGGAAATCGTGTCTCAAGGGTATCAATTGGAGTTAAAAAATTCCTTCCGAAGGGGAAGGTTTCTTCTTTCACGATTATCTGTAGACCAGATAAAAAGAGGCGTTCTTACGTTGTGTAAAAGACCTCTCCACTATGGGAGTAATTTGTCCTGTTCCAAAACAGGAACAGGGACAGGGATTTTACTCAAACCTTTTCGTGGTTCCCAAAAAAGAGGGAACGTTTCGACCCATTTTAGACCTCAAGAGTCTAAACAAGTTCCTCAGAGTCCCATACTTCAAGATGGAGATGATTCAGACAATTCTTCCATTGATTCAGGAGGGTCAATATAGGACTACCGTGGACTTAAAGGATGCTTATCTTCATATTCCTATCCAAAAAGATCATCACCAGTTTCTAAGGTTTGCCTTCCTGGACAAACATTTTCAGTTTGTGGCTCTTCCTTTCGGGTTGGCCACGGCACCCAGGATCTTCACGAAGGTTCTAAGGTCTCTGCTGGCTGTTTTCAAACCGCGGGGCATTGCAGTGGTGCCTTATCTGGACGATATTCTGATCCAGGCATCGTCTTATCAACTGACAAAGTCTCATACGGACATGGTTCTGTCCTTTTTAAGGACTCATGGGTGGAAGGTAAATCTAGAAAAGAGTTCACTAATTCCACAGACAAGGGTTCTTTTCCTGGGAACTCTAATAGATTCTATAGCCATGAACATTTTCTTGACGGAGGTCAGAAAATTAAAGATTCTGAATACATGCCGAGCCCTTCAGTCCAATCCTCGGCCATCAGTGGCTCAGTGCATGGACGTAATTGGATTGATGGTGGCGGCAATGGACATCATTCCTTTTGCTCATTTTCATCTCAGACCGCCACAACTGAGCATGCTCAAGCAGTGGAATGGAGATTATGCAGATTTGTCTCCTCAGATAGATCTGGATCAGGAGACAAGAGACTCTCTTCTCTGGTGGTTGTCGCAGGATCATCTGTCCCAAGGGATGTGCTTCCGCAGACCCTCATGGGTGATAATGACAATAGACGCCAGTCTACTAGGATGGGGAGCAGCCTGGAATTCCCTGAAGGCTCAGGGTGTGTGGACTCCGTCAGAGTCTCTACTTCCAATCAATATTCTGGAATTGAGAGCAATATTCAATGCACTTCAGACTTGGCCTCAGTTGGCTTCGGCCAAATTCATCCGATTTCAGTCGGACAACATCACGACTGTGGCTTACATCAATCATCAGGGAGGAACAAGGAGTTACTTAGTGATGACAGAAGTGTCCAAGATAATTCGGTGGGCAGAGGCTCACTCTTGTTATCTGTCAGCAATCTACATCCCAGGAGTGGACAACTCGGAGGCGGATTTTTTGAGCAGACAGACATTTCATCCGGGGGAATGGGAACTCCACCCAGAGGTCTTTGCCAGTCTGATTCTCAGGTGGGGCAGACCGGATTTGGATCTGATGGCGTCTCGTCAGAATGCCAAGCTCCCAAAGTACGGATCCAGGTCCAGGGATCCTCAGGCCAAACTGATAGATGCCTTGGCAGTGCCTTGGTCATTCAACCTAGCTTATGTGTTCCCCCCGTTTGCTCTCCTTCCCTGGGTGATTGCACGGATCAAACAGGAGAGGGCTTCAGTGATTCTAGTCGCTCCTGTGTGGCCTCACAGGACTTGATATGCCTATCTGGTGGACATGTCTTCTCTGCCGCCGTGGAAGCTTCCATTGAGGCAAGACCTTCTCATTCAGGGACCCTTCCATCATCTGAATCTAATTTCTCTGCAACTGACTGCTTGGAGATTGAACGCTTGATTTTATCTAATGCGGTCATTGATACCTTGATTCAGGCATGCAAGCCTGTTACTAGAAAGAATTACCATAAGATATGGCGTAAATATCTTTATTGTTGTGAATCCAAGGGCTACTCATGGAGTAAGATTAGGATTCCCAGGATTTTATCTTTTCTCCAGGAAGGATTGGAGAAAGGGTTGTCAGCAAGTTCCTTAAAGGGACAGATTTCTTCTTTGTCTATTTTGCTACACAAGCGTCTGGCAGATGTTCCAGATGTTCAATCTTTTTGTCAGGCCTTGACTAGAATCCGGCATGTGTTTATACCAATTGCTCCTCCTTGGAGCTTGAATTTAGTTCTTAATGTTCTTCAAGGGGTTCCGTTTGAACCTATACATTCCATAGATATTAAGTTATTATCTTGGAAAGTTTTATTTTTGGTTGATATTTCTTCTGCTCGCAGAGTTTCTGAGCTTTGGGCATTATAATGTGATTCGCCTTATCTTATTTTCCATGCTGATAAGGTGGTGTTACGTACCAAACTGGGTTTTCTTCCTGAGGTTGTTTCTAACAAAAATATTAATCAGGAAATTTTTGTTCCTTCCTTGTGTCCTAACCCTTCTTCTAAGAAGTAGCGTCTGTTACATAATTTGGACGTAGTCCATGCCTTGAAGTTCTACTTGCAGGCGACTAAGGATTTTCGACAAACATCTTCATTATTTGTTGTTTTTGCTGGGAAACGTAGGGGTCAGAAAGCTACGACTACCTCTCTTTCTTTTTGGCTGAAGAGTATCATCCGTGTTGCATATGAGACTGCTGGACAGCAGCCTCCAGAACGTATTATGGCTCATTCTACTAGGGATGTGGCTTCCTCATGGGCATTTAAAAATTATGCTTCTGTTGAACAGATTTGCAAGGCTGCAACTTGGTCTTCTCTTCACACTTTTTCCAAATTTTACAAACTTGATACTTTTGCTTCGTCTGAGGCTGTTTTTGGGAGAAAGGTTCTTCAAGCAGTGGTGCCTTCCATTTAGGTTCCTGTCTTGTCCCTCCCTTTCATTCGTGTCCTATAGCTTTGGTATTGTATCCCATAAGTAAGGATGAAATCCGTGGACTCGTCATATCTTGTTAAAGAAAAGGAAATTTATGCTTACCTGATAATTTTTTTTTCTAGAGATAGGTTTTTATTTTTGTTAAACTTCAGTCACCTCTGCTCCTTGGCTTTTCCTTTCTCTTCCTAACTTCGGTTGAATGATTGGAGTGGGAGGGAAAGGAGGAGCTATATATGCAGCTCTGATGTGGAGCTCTAGTCTTTGCCTCCTCCTGCTGACCAGGAGGCGATATCCCATAAGTAAGGATGAAATCGTATATCGTAAAAGAAATAAATTTATCAGGTAAGCATAAATTTCCTTTCAAGGAAAGAGGGTATTCCCAAAAATGGTTAAAATAGGCATACCAAAAAGCAAGATATTCACAACGGGAGGAGATACTCTATAACACAAAAATTAAACATAAAGATGAATCAGTGAGATTCATAAGCACCTATATTAATATCTGGGCCAAAATTAGATTGATAATTTTAAAATATTGGCATATATTAACCCTTGATGCCACAATAGCTGCACTAGTAGGGGATGCCCCCAAAATGAAAGCAAGAAAAGCGCCCAATTTTAAAGATAAATTAGTAAAAAGACATTTCACATCCAATACAAAAGGTAACTGGTTGTCTCAATATCAAAAAGTCAATGGAAACTTTAAATGTACTAAATGTTCCATCTGTATCAATATGGAAACTAGTGATCAATTTATTGATAAATACGGAGAAATAATACAAGGGCATATAACTTGATTTGGTGTACTGTAGCTGCCCTTGTTACTATGTAGGGAAAACTTATAGAGAGTTAGAAGAAAGAATCAAATAACACAAAAACGATAAAAAAAACAAATTGGTAGATAGCAGTAGTGTTGCTAGACATTTCTTTCACATGCACAATAGTCATACACATGAATTCAAATTTAGAGGGCTGCAAAAAATGTACTTAAAAGACAGAGGTGGTAATCTTGACAAAATACAATTGCAACAAAAATGCAAATGGTTTTACAATCTAAGAGCTTTATCACAACATGGAATGAATGAGGAAATTATTTTTGCATGTTTACTGGGTGAATAAAAAGAATACAAATATTTCTGTTGTATAAAGAAATTACAACATGTCAATACCCTTACAATAGGCATGAATTAGGAATGTAAGTCGAATCCTGCCATAAAAATATTACTATTAGCATCATGGGGGATATTTATCAAGCCGTCAACCGCAAATACGCCGTAATTGTTGCGAGATTGATCCGACTTAATTACCAAAGCCCACAGACCGGCAAAAGTTGAAATTTGTGACGTAACATACGATCCGCCGTTCTCAATCCAAAGCAGATCAATGCTTACGTCATTACAGATGTTCCGAATACACATTCGGCTCTATCTGCCACTTTTTCACAGTTATCAAACTTTTAACAGGTTCGCTCGCGCCACCCTGGAGGCCGCGGATGCCATAGAAATCAATGGGAGTCTGAAAGCAGCGAAAGCTTATGTTCAATGCTAAACATCCCTAATCTGCCGCTGCTGACATCGCCGCAACCTAAATAAGATGTATTAACCCCTATTCTACTGCTCCCCGACATCGCTGCAATCTAAATAAAGTTATTAACCCCTATCCCGCCACGCCCCCACCCCGCCGCAACCTAAATAAAGTTATTAACCTCTATCCCGCTGCTCCCCGACACCGTTGCCACAAAATAAACATATTAACCCCTAAACCTCTGGCCTCCCACATCACTACCACTAACTAAATCTATTAACCCGTAATCTGTCAGCCCCCCACATCACCAAAAACATAATTAAGCTAATAACCCCTAAACCTAACAACCCCCTAACATTAAATTAAAATTACAACATCCCTATCTTAATATAAATTAAAACTTACCTGTAGAATTAAAATAAACTATTTTAAACTATTAATTAACCTACCCTAACTACCCTATTTCTTTTTAATTTATTTACTATCATTATTAAATTATCTTTCTATTTCCTTATGCCAATAATGTTATTTTGTCAACCCTCACCTTATTTATTTTTCTTACATATGAATTACTTTATTACTTCAGTAAGGATTGTACCTATGTTGTCTTTTTACCAGTCCTTCCCTTCAGAACAATTTTATTGTATCTTGTTTTAACAATTAGTGTAACTGTCTCTCTTTCTTCCCCTTTCATATAGGGATTATTTACACATTGGGGACTCAGTAGCAGTTAACAAAGTATTTACTATTTACACTATATCCAACTGAATCTAATGTAAATTCATATTCTAACTATAATAACTCTCAGTTTTTAGTTAGCAATTATTATTTTTCCTTATAACATTAGATTGGCACATACATGTATACACGGAGCCCATTTTTCTAAGCATATAAACTTTTGTTAGTAAACTTAGTGCATCAGTAGGCTTCAACATTTGCTTAGTCATTAGTCTCCCTAATTAAGTTTCCTGTTCCCCTTTTTTTCTTTCCTTCTAATTTAGGTGAAGGAATTTTAGAAATAGAGCATTTTTTAGTGGCTTTAGTATTAACCCATCTTCTATGGGTATAGGAGCTTTAGATTATATTTCTTAGAGTGATTAACACTGCCAATTGTCTAGATTATTAACAAAATATTTTTCCTTTTTTTCTTTTAGGAAAAAGTGTTAACTATTTATCACATGTCATATCAATTTGTTTATGTATTTATATATAATCTTTATTACTATAGCACTTTACACTGTTACGCTTGACATCACTGTACACTGATACGCTTGACATCACTATTACTTAACCACTCATGTGATTAGTATTGTCTAATTATTATACCATTGGCTATTGCACAGTATTTAACCTCACTACAGGTGAACACCTGTAGATCTCTGATGAAGCGCATGTGAGCATGCGCAAAACGCGTCAGTCTAGCACCCCTTGCACACTGTTATTGTGCTACATACTCGCTTGAATAAAACCACTTTGACATAGAGTTTTGCGGTTCCTCGTTTCCTTTCTATACCCTAACTATTTTACTACAATTAAATTAAAATACCAATTAAATAAACTAAATTACATATTAAAGAAACCTAACCCTACTCAAATTATTTAAATATACTATTAAACATTATTTGCGGTTCCTTGTTTCCTTTCTATACCCTAACTATTATACTACAATTAAATTAAAATACCAATTAAATAAACTAAATTACATATTAAAGAAACCTAACCCTACTCAAATTATTTAAATATAATATTAAACATTATTAAAAGTACTAAATTACAGAAAAAAACAAACACTAAGTTACAACCCCCCCCCCCCCACTAAATTAGGAAAAAAAATATATATCAAAAATAAAAAAGAATTACACCAAATCTAATAGCCCTATAAAAATAACCCCCCCCACCCAAATAAAAAAAAAACCCTAGCCAACAATAAACTTTCAATGGCCCTTAAAAGGGCCTTTTGTGGCGCATTGCCCCAAAGATATCAGCTCTTTTACCTGTAAAAAAAATACAAACACCCCCCAACAGTTAATGGGATTTTTTAATTTTTATTTAAAGTTAGGGGTTTGTTAGGTTTAGGGGTTAATAGCTTCATTTAGTTTTTGGCGATGTGGGGGGCTGATGGTTTAGGGGTTAATCAGTTTATTTAGTGGTGGCGGTGTCAAAGAGCAGCGGGATAGGGGTTAATAACTTTATTTTGGTTGCGGGGGGGTCGGGGAGCGGCGGGATAGGGGTTAATAACTTTATTTAGGTTGCAGAGATGTCGGGGAGGGTCGGGATAGGGGTTAATATCTTTATTTAGGTTGCGGCGGGGTCGAGGAGTGGCATGATAGGGGTTAATAACTTTATTTAGGTTTCGCGATGTCAGGGAGCGGTGGAATAGGGGTTAAACATTTTAGTATAGTGGCGGCGTTTAGTGTCAGGGTATAAATAAAGTTGGTAAAAAGCCGAATAGATGCGAGATCGATGACTGCTAGTTAACAACAGCTCATCGCCCCGTACTTGGTGCGCATCTTTTTTCCAGCTTTTTTTATAAATAATATATGGTATGGATTGTGGGTTGCTGACCCCTGTTTTAAAGGATTAAATATTTTTTTATTATAATGGACCTTTACATAAAAAAAATCAGATGCTTTTGGTCATATATTTGCATTAAACCACTCAGTAAATTACAAAATGTACCTTAAACATAATACTGACCTTGATCAAGTTCTGTATGTCATCATGATAATGTAAATTAGGAGGTAAAAGCTGTATTGATAATCAAATCTAAAGACAGCCGGCATACTAGTTTAGTATTTTTTTTTTTAATTTGACAGACAATTTATTAATATTTTCCCCAATAAGAATGTATTTGTAGGCCCATTATACAAATGAACGTATTATTCTACATTTTAACATTAACATAGTGTAAAAATTTAAATATTGTACTTAAACATTTCTGGTAACCTGATTTAACAAGCTTTTTCAATTGCATTAACTTTACAGCTTAAGTGGTTTGCCACAATGACATTTAAAACACCAAATATTGTCACATTTTTACCGCAGACTATTGTGCTGGAAGCTAATTATCTGGAAACACAATGATTAAATTAATATTTCTATCATATTCTATATAGTCAAGTGAAAATTACATATAAAAGCTAGAGAACAAAAACACAATGGGGTATTTTTCTGTTAATTACAATAGCTGTGCAATGGAATTCACATGGAGTTTTTGCTGTATTGTTAAAACCAAGGTAAGTCGATAGAATTCTATTTAAAAAGCTAGTTATATTGGGCTAGATTACAAGTTTAGCGCAAAGCGATATTTGTGCTCAGCTAAGAAATACCAGCGCGCGCAAATGAGGTGCAATGTCAACGCGATCTCATGTTCGCAATGCACAGAAGCATTGAGCTCACGAGAGCACGCTTCCATAGGCTCCAATGGCAGAGTTGTTTACATGCGGCAAGACACGGCATGAGAACTAGCACAGCGAAGGGGGTAAGTAGCACAGTGATGGGCAGCAAATATAAATATATATATGTATATAAATATATAGATATATATTTATGTGTTATTATGTGTAAACATATTAACACATAAATACATATGTATATATTCATATACATATATATTTACAGAGATAGCACAGTCCCAATAGACCACAATGTAAAGGCACTTTTCGGTGCATATTTTTTTTTTTTCCTAACACCCCACACCTGCGACTATATATACTGTATGTTAATATGTGTAATATACGTGTAGTATATATTCAAAAACATATATATTTACAATATGCTGCCATCACTGTGCTACTTACCCCCTTCCCTGCGCTAATTATGACAGCATCAGAACGAGTCTCCCATTGGAGCCTATGGAAGCACACTCTCGTTACCGCAATGGTTCCCAGCAATGCAAATACAAGCTCATGTTCGCATTGCTATTAACTTGTAATACCAGCGCACATTAGCATGTGCCAGTATAACTCAGTGGAGCACTTATATGACATAGGAACATGATATTGATTTTAATAACTTGCATAAAAAATGGCCATGTTTTTTCATATTTCTGGTCACTGTGTTTTGCAATCTCAATCTACCATCCATTTTTATAAAATCTTACTGTATTAACCAGGAACGCATAAATGTGGTCAGTACATTGAGAATGCATAAACGCAGTTGGTAGAATAAGACAACATAAAAGCGGTTGGTATAGTAAAACAGTTTTGTGACTCATTAGTTTCAGTGGTAGGAATGGAGCCTTTTTACAAAGCATGTTTTACAGTACAAGAAAGGCTTCACAAACATGACAAATCCATCTACAGGATTAATATCACATGTAAATTGTTATTGTCCTTTCACTTTGTACACTGGCATTAATGTAAACACTTTAATTGTAAGTGATAGTCATGTTGAATGCCATTGTATTAGTAATTTGCATTTATATAAGGTTTAGCTTGTAGATTTCTGCTCACTTCACAATGGTAATCATGGTTTACTTTTAGCTCTGATAAGTTGCACTCGAGCAATGCTAACACTGAAGTGGGAAAACTTTACATTCAACTTGTAATACAAGGGCAAAGATGGTTGTCATATACTCACAGTAGCACTTTCCCACAAGTGCAATTTACCCTAAGAATCTAATGCAAAATACTTCTCCACTTGTAATCTAGTCTTCTGTGTATAACAAAGCAGCTATTCAAGAAGTCAACAATTGTGATATCCTAAACTCAGGTGTTGCTCCTTTAATAAAGGAGTTGTTATAGTTTTAATAAACAAAGGGACACTTGAAATTGTTGCCTGCATTTCAAACACACAGCAATATCAAGTTTAGTATTGCAAAGTATAGTTTCCATAATGTGTTATGTAAAGGGTCAATCAAAATCTTTTTGAAAAAAGGCATCCAATGATTTCAACAGAAAAAACACCAAAAACAAGTCTACAGGGATACTTGTAGATAAATCATTTGATAAACTTTTAGATTTGCTCCGTTGATTAAACATCATGCTTTTCTTTTGATTCTTTAGCTGATACAAATGATCATATTCATTCTATCTTTACCCCAATTCACAAGTGGTCCTCATATAGCCTTATTACATTCATCTCTTAACTTTACTTCTCATGATCTAATCACATTGCTGAAATCACTATCTCCACCTGGGAGTGATTAAGGTCAGTGGAACTTAATAAGCAGGAATAGTTTCACAGATAGCAAAACGTCCTTCAATAAAGTAAAAGAAACAAAACCAAGATTTGATCAATATCAAGGGCAAATCAAAAGCAGAGGCCAGGAACAGGCCAAAGGTTGGTTACAATGAGATTAGTCCAGAAACTAGTTCCCAAGGGGACAAAACAAGAGCAGATTCTAGAAACAGGGCAAAAGTCAGGTACTGTGAAATCAGTCCAGCAATTTGTCACCAAGAGGGCAAACTTGAGTAAAGTCCAGGAATAGGCCAAATGTCAGGTACAGTGAGATCAGTCCAGCAACTAGGTATCAAGAGGAAAAACAAGAACAAAGTCCAAGAACAGGCCAAAGGTCAGATACCGTGAGGTCACGGTACCTGACGGTATCTTAACGAGGAAACCAGGAGTAATGTCAAGCAGTTATGAGTGAGCAATCTGACACAGGATACAAGATAGATGCAATAGTAATATCTGGATTCAGGAAAGCTACCACTGTTAAAGCACTTACAGAAGACTAAAATTTACAGCAAACACAGCTGACTCAGCAGGCATAAGATACCAAGCGGGCACCGTTGGTAAGGCTGCCACAGGATACTAGGTAGGTGCAGTGAGTACAGCAGGATTCAAGTAAGCTGCTACTGGTACAACAAGCTTAGGATACTCAACTTCCACAGGATACCCAGCAGGTACTGTTGGTGAGGCTGCCATGGGATACCAGGTAGGTGCAGGTAGCACAGCACCTGCTACAGAAAATAGACCTTGGCATTCCATGTGGTGGAACACTGAGGCAGAAGCACATTGCAGGATCAATAGGAGTTAAGTCCAGACACCACCCTATACCATATGACACAAACAGTCACAACACTGCAAATCACAAAACTTTTTTTTTGCAACTTTTACCTGCAGTTGGTAATTCTCTTAATCATGACTCCTCTCAGATAATTATAATTCTTGATCAACATATTCAGCACAATAAATATGGAAAGCTTGATATCCATGACTTGTCTATATGAAGCTCTTCACTTGTTCATTTCAGTCCATTATATCTTTCTGATGGCCTGATGATCTAAGCTCTTTGCTTGGACAGGATGATCTAAAATGATCCTCCAGATTTGCGAGATCCCTCAAAAGATTCAAGAAAGGCAAATTTTCCTCCACCTCTTTAGATTTGTTCCCTGCATTTAGATGATCAAAGATTATCCAGCTTGTAGAGAAAATATAATGCAGATTTCATGTGGGGGGGGTGAACTCACTTAATTATCTAAAAAAAGAACATGGAAGTCCCAGAGAGATGAGAGCTTCCATAGAAAGTAATGAAGCCCTGTTGGATACAGAATCTCACAGGGGAGAGTAGCGTTAACAGGGTCTCATCACTTATATAAAGTTTCAGTTTACAACAAATATAAATTAAACTGGAATGCTTTCAATATGATTTAATGTGCATTTTCCTCTAGTTTGTATGCATTACTTTTCTGTTAGTTAAATAAATGTATTGTGAGTTTTAAACAAGCTCCATCTGCAGACAGCTAGCAAGATAAACCAGTGAGACCTGCTAGTGTGAAATGCTTATAGAATATAATGAAAATTGTGAGAGAGATTCAGACACACATTGAAAACTTCCCTTTTCTGCCCAGGGAACTCCCATGTCCCTCCCAAATTCTGAAACTGACAGTTTTTTTTACATAGAACAAATACAAAGTGCAATGCAATTTGTAAAGGATTCACAGAAATATACAAAGTAGGATCCAAGTTTGTTAAAGCTAGTTAAAAAATCTTTCAAATTATGTTCAGAATGTGGCAAACCTAAACACTAATAATATGAAATACAAAGCATAAATGTAATAGAACTCTCATGTCATGCAGTACGATATTGCACTGGTATTGTCTCTCCTTCATGTCCATAAATGCAGGGAATGCTGTTTAGAGCAAAATATGCCTTTCTAGAGTGTTGTGATGGATCTTAAATCACTTCTAGACTACTTAATACTTTGTTTTGTTATCATAACCACTTGTTTGTGTATAACATCAACATCTATAACACTACACCAGACCTATAATTTTCCCTGCTTCCCTTTTGTCAGTATCTGTCTTTTCATCATTTCATTATGGATGTCTGCTCATTATCAAAAGCTTAAAGGGACATTATACACTTGTTTTTTCTTTGCATAAATGTTTTGTAGATTATCTGTCTATATAGCCCAAAAAGTTTGTTTTTTTTAAATGGATAGTTTTGCTTATTTTTAAATAACATTGCTCTGATTTTCAGACTCCTAACCAGGCCCCAAAATTTTAGGAGAATACTGACGTATACCTACTCTAGCTTGCTTCTGTTTGTGTCAAGGGTATTTTCATATGTAAAGAAAGGGGGAGGAGGGAGTGTCTGATATTTCCCACTTGCAGTGAGTGTTCCAGTAACCTTTGAAATAGAGTTAAAATGGAAGCTTCTAAGTAAGTTTTTAAACAATTTTATACTGGATTTTTATATCAGTATCTGTGCATATTATTCTTTATAGTAGTGTCTATTACATGCAGTTATATGAAAATTGGTGAATACTGTCCCTTTAACATCTCCCCTTTATAAACTATTTCCACCCCTCAAATCTCTGACTGTAACAACACTGGGGGATATCTATCAAGCCGTCAACTTTTTGCATTCAACAACAACAATATGCTTGCCTAACATCGCCTGAATACGATCTCCATATTTATAAAAAATGCCGTGCACCAAGTACGGGGCGACGAGCGTCGGACTGTTGTTATAACTAACAGTCATTGATCTCGCTGCTATTCGGCTTTTTACCAACTTTATTTATACCCTGTCACTAAACGCCGCCACTATACAATTTTTTTTAACCCCTATCCCGCCGCTCCCGGACCCCACCGCAATTAAATAAAAGTATTAACCCTTATTCTGCTGCTCCTGGACCCCACCACAACTAAATAAAAGTATTAACCCCTATTCCACCGCTCTCGGACACCGCCGGAACTAAATAAAAGTATTAATTCCTATTCCACTGCTCCCAGCCCCCGCCACCACTAAATAAAAGTATTAACCCCTATTCCGACGCTCCCGGAGCCCACGGCAACTACATAAAAGTATTAACCCCTATACCGCCGCCCCGGACACCACCGCATCTAAATAAATGCATTAACCCCTAAACCCCTGGCCTCCCACATCACTACCACTAACTAAACCTATTAACCCCTAAACCCGCCAGCCCCCCACATCGCCATAAACTAAATTAAGCTATTAACCCCTAAACCTAACAGCCCACAATTTTACATTAAAATTACAACATCCCTATCTTAAAATAAATTAAAACTTACCTGTAGAATTAAATTAAACTATATTAAACTATTAATTAACCTAACCTAACTATTATACTAAACTTGCATTAAACTAACAATTAAATTAACTATATTACATATTAAAAAAAACTAACCCTACTCAAATTATTTAAATCTACTATTAAAAAATATTAAATTACAAAAAAAAAACACTGTTACAAAAACAAACAAACACTAAGTTACAAAAAAACCCCTACAGTATCAAAAATAAAAACGAGTTACACCTAAACTAATAACCCTATCAAAATAAAAAGACCCGCCCGAAAAAAAACCCTAACCTTCAATAAACTACCAATGGCCCTTAAAAGGGCCTGTTGCGGGGCATTTCCCCAAAAGAAATAAGCTCTTTTACCTGTAAAAAAAAATACAAACACCCCCCAACAGTAAAACCAACCACCCAAATAACCAACCCCGCCAAAAAAAACCCTATCTAAAAAAACCTAAACTCCCCATTGCCCTGAAAAGGGCATTTGTATGGGCATTGCCCTTAAAGGGCATTTAGCCCTTTTACATGCCCAGACCCTACTCTAAAATTAAAACCCACCGAAAAACCCTTAAATAAACCTAACACTAACCCCCGATGATCCACTTACACTTTTTGAAGTTCCACTTGAAGGATCCATCCAGCCTACAAGAAGTCTTCATCTGGGTGGCAAGAAGTCTTCATCCGGGCAGCCTCTTCCATCTTCATCCAGCCAGTGAAGTCTTCATTCATGCAGCCTCTTCTATCTTCATCCATCCGGAGCGGGTCCATCCTGAAGACATCCAGTGCGGAGCGGGTCCATCCTGAAGACATCTGGCGAGGAGCTCCTCTTCAATACGGTCTCTGCCGTAAACTGGATCTTGAATGCAAGTGACATCATCCAAGATAGCATCCCCTTGCATTCCTATTGGCTGAAAGGTTCCAATCAGCCAATTGGATTAGAGCCGCTAAAATCCTATTAGCTGTTCCAATCAGACAATAGGATTTGAGCAGCTCTCATCTTATTGACTGTTCCAATCAGCCAATAGGATGAGAGTTCAATCCTATTGGCTGATTGGAACATCCAATAGGATGAGAGCTGCTCAAATCCTATTGGCTGATTGGAACAGTCACTTGCATTCAAGATCCAGTTTACGGCGGAGACCGTATTGAAGAGGAACTCCTTGCCGGATGTCTTCAGGATGGACCCGCTCCACGCCAGATGGATGAAGATAGAAGAGGCTGCATGGATGAAGACTACGCCGGATGGGTGAAGATAGAAGAGGACACCCGGATGAATACTTCTTGTCAGCTGGATGGATATTTCAAGTGGAACTTCAAAAACTGTAAGTGGATCATCTGGGGTTAGTGTTAGGTTTATTTAAGGTTTTTTTGGGTGGGTTTTATTTTTAGAGTAGGGTCTGGGCATGTAAAAGAGCTAAATGCCCTTTTAAGGGCAAGGCCCATACAAATGCCCTTTTCAGGGCAATCGGGAGCTTAAGTTTTTTTAGATAGGGTTTTTATTTGGGGGAGGTTGATTTGTTGGGTGGTGGGTTTTACTGTTGGGGGGGTGTTTGTATTTTTTTTTCAGGTAAAAGAGCTGATTTCTTTGGGGCAATGCCCAGCAAAAGGCCCTTTTAAGGGCCATTGGTAGTTTATTGTAGGCTATGGTTTTTTATTTTGGTGGGGCATTTTTATTTTGATAGGGCTATTAGATGTATTAGGTGTAATTCGTTTTTATTTTTAATACTGTGGGGTTTTTTTGTAACTTAGTGTTTGTTTGTTTTTTGTAACTTAGTGGGGTTTTTGTAATTTAGTAATTTTTAATAGTAGACTTAAATAATTTGAGTAGGGTTATTTTTAAAAAAAATATGTAATATAGTTAATTTAATTGGTAGTTTAATGTAATTTTAGTATAATAGCTAGGGTATGTTAATTAATTGTTTAATAAAGTTTAATTTCATTCTACAGTTAAGTTTTAATTTATTATAAGATAGGGATGTTGTAATATTAATGTAAAGTTAGCGGGTTGTTAGGTTTAGGGGTTAATAGCTAAATTTAGTTTATGGCGATGTGGGGGGCTGGCGGTTTAGGGGTTAATAGTTTTAGTTAGTGGTAGTAATGTGGGAGGCCAGGGCTTTAGGGGTTAATATGTTCATTTAGTTGCGGTGGGGTCCGGGAGTGGTGGAATAGGGGTTAATAACTTTATTTAGTGGCAGCGGTGTTTGGGCGGCATATTAGGGGTGTTTAGACTTGGGGCTTATGTTAGGGTATTAGGTGTAAACGTAACTAGTTTTCTACCATAAATCAATGGGATATCTGGCAGCATCGAACATAAGCTTTCCCTGCTTTCAGACTCCCATTGATTCCTATGGCATCCGCGGCCTCCAGGGTGGTGGATTTAAAACCAGGTATGCTGGGCCAGAATAGCCGCAGGCGTACCTGTTAACTATTTGATAACTTTTAAAAAGTGTCAAATAGAGCCGAATGTGTATTCAGAACATCTGTAATGACATAAGCATCGATCTGTGTCAGATTGAGACCGGCGGATCGTATGTTACGTCACAGATTTCCACTTTTGCCAGTCTGTAGGCTTTGATAACTAGGTCAAATCAAGCTCTCCACAATTACGCTAACATTTTCCAGCGTATTTGCGGTTGACGGCTTGATAAATATCCCCCACTGTCTCAACTTCAGCCCCTAATGTCTATTAACTTGATATCAAATTTGATTCAGCACTTTTATTTGTTTATCACATTCTTACTTTGGTTATTTCCTGCCACTTTCAACTTAAACATGTCTTTAAAATCAAGTACTTACTCACAGAAACCCCAACTAAGTTCCTTCTGCTCACTCATCGTATCTTGTCTTGTCCAATGCGATTACATCCTCTCTGGTCTCCTGATCAACTGTTTTAACCATGGTCCACCATAAATGCCTCTCTCATAATAAGTGCACACTACTCCTCATCTGCCAGCCCCATCCATTGGCATCTTTTAATCTGTAGAATAAATTTTAAAATATCTATATAACTACTGTTGACTTTAGATTCTTTTTCAGCTGCCCTCTTATGTCTGTACAAGACTTACTTCACTGGCCTTTCTTTACTTTTTTGGACTTTTCTAGAATATCACCAATTATGTGGATATTTCTGCCAAACTGCATAAATGTCAGGGTGGCAGGAATCAGACTGAGACGAGAAGTGCAAAAATAATCACACCTTTATTAATAGCAAAAAATAACAAGCCAGGAGTCAAAACCAGAGCTGGTAGCCAGACGAGCTGAGTCAGGAGCCAAAGTGAATAGTCAGATGAGCCGGAATCAGGAACAAGGAAAACAGCAGAGTCATGAACAAGCCAGGGATCAGGAACCAGGAAGGACGTCAGGCAGCCAGGTAATACACAGGAACTCTCACAAACAAGTCTGAGACAACGCAAAGGCAAAGCATACTGAACAGAGGTCCTTTAAATAATAAGTGATGAAATCACAATTCTGAGACTGCATCCTGTCTCACATGGATGATGCACACCAGTAAAAGGAAGTGCAGGAAATGAGCAGCATCCCCCACAATACACCATAGTCAGAAAGAGAGGTGAGTAAAATGGCTGCCAGCAGCACATGGCAAACACAACAGGAAAAAAACCCTGACAGTACCCTCCCCTCAACGACCCCTCCCCTGTGGGAGGACAAAAGGCTTATTGGGGAAACGGGCATGGACCGTAGCCTCTGGACCGTAGCCCCTCCAGTGAAATAAATACTGTACATGGCCCCTGGACATACAAGAGTCAATAATGCTGCTGACCTCATACTCCTCATGGTTGTCAACAAAGATAGGATGGGGACGAAGAAACACAGTGGTAAACCGATTACAAACTAATGGTTTCAAGAGGAAGACATGAAAAACATTGGAGATGCACATAGCAGGAGGAAGGTCAAGAGCGTAGGCCACAGAATTAACCCGTCACAGTATTCGAAAAGGACCAAAATAAGGGGGAGCCAATTTATTGGAAGGCACAAAAAGGTTCAAGTTGCGGAAGTACAGCCAAACTCTCTCACCAACCTGGTAGGAAGTTGCGGGCAGACACCTAAGATCAGCCTGGATCTTTTGGCACTGCATAGAAAGATGAAGGCAATCCTGAATCTGCACCCACGTGGAACGGAATTGCCGGAGATGCTTCTCCAAAGCTGGAATACCCTGAGACATGAATGAATCGGGCAACAAGGATGGTTGAAACCCATAATTCGCCATGAACGGGGATAACTTGGAGGAAGCATTAATAGCACTATTATGAGCAAACTCTGCCCAAGGTAATGTAATATACCTTTAAGGACAGATCCCTCCTACCAACAACCAAACCCTATTTAACCTGACATTGCCATATCCAAACTGCCTGTTAATTGATGTACTATGCATCAGCCTGCTCTGAGAAGAGTAGAGCTCTATTTTCATAGTTCTAAATACCAGCCACAATAATAGCTCTGTGTGTGTTCCAGCATCAGCTGTCTATCGGATCATCCTTACCGCAACCGGAAGTGAGTCACACTCTCACGGCTTCTCTCTCACTCCCCACGCTGACGGACAAACATCTCACCGGTTCTTCCCGCACATCGAGAATTTCATTCCAAGACCAAGGTACTGTGAATGCTTACTTAGAGACTGAACTTGGTAAGATTATATGCCGACAAATCCTCTAAGAGATTCTAAGCACTATTCATACTAACCTGTGACTGAACCACCAATTAAATTCATATATGTTACCTACAACAAAGTGAAAGAGCGTGTGGGACTTATAAATATTTTATTTGCAGTGTGTGTGTGAATATTGTCTACGGTACCAGTCAAATACCTGTAACAAGTTTGTGACGTGATTATCCTGCAGAACATTTACCTTTAAGCAAGTCATTAAGCGGAAACCTGAGTCTGCTATCAAACACTGCTCATAGGAAACCTGTGTTATATTAAGCACACGTTGTTTCTTTTCCAGTGTCATTCATTACTGTCTTTGTTACTAATTAGCTCAACGTTTCTGATCTTAGTAAACTTAACCACTTTGCTGAGACATAAAACACAAGAGCAACAAAACCAATTTTATATTGGTCAGGAGTATTACAGTATTAACAGGCCTAAAATATCTGTTTGGTTACTCTTTAAGTCATGGAACCACAAGAGATTCAGAATGAGTTCTCTAATATACATCAAAAGTTGGATTACCTTGCACGTGGCTTAACAGAGGTGCAAGCAGTGAATACTGCTTTAAAAGCCCTAATAAAAGAATGTTTAACCCCTAAGGAGCAGGCTACTCCTGAACCTCAAATTCAGCCTCCTACTCCTTTTTCAGGCAAAAGATCAGTTTTCAGGGATTTTAAAAATGCGTGCAATTTACTATTTACCTTGAGACCCAGGACTTACCATAGTGAGAGAATAAAAGTTTGCACAACTATATCTTACTTACTTGGGGAGCCTAGAACATGGGCCAATAGGCTGTATGAAACAAATGATCCTGTATTGGATTCATTGCAGGATTTTTTCTCTGCTATGTCTATCTTATATGAGGACACTAACACTCAGATTAACGAAGAGTCCAAACTACGTGCTCTTAAACAAGGCAAAAGAACCATTGAGGAGTACATCACTGACTTCCAGATGTGGGCCTCAGACTCCCAATGGAATGAGATTAGCCTCAGAAATCAGTTCAGGCTGGGATTATCCGAGAGCTTAAAAGATGAGCTTTCACGACTCAAAATGCCTGAGACACTATGAGCACTCATAAAGATCTGTATCACTATAGACAGACGTCTGAGAGAGCGCAAAGCAGAAAGATCAGTCTATGAGACGGTCCCAAGACGCACCTATCCCACACCTGCATCACAAGAAAAGACCTTATCAAACCCTGTACCTATGGAAATAGGAACTATAAGGGGTCCACTTACCCCAGAAGAAACGATAAGACGAAGATTGTCGAATCTCTGCCTATATTGTGCACATAAGGAGCACTCTGTGAGTGAATGTCCATTACTAGCAAAACAAAGAAAGGGTAAGACAGAATCTATTAAACAGATATATAACACCACTAAGACACAACATCTAACTATACCCCTTTCTTTACAGTGGGATCAAGACAACCTACAGACTGAAGGACTAATAGATTCTGGGGCGACTGGATATTATATTGATACTGATTATGTTAAAAAAAAAAATACCCACTGTGTGCAAAGCAAACCCAGTATTTGTCAAGTTAATTGATGGTACATTCATTCAGAAGGGACCAATCACTCATCACACCATACCACTTCTAATAACCACATCCAGGGCACACACTGAATATGTAACATTTGACATAATACCCATAGCTCAGCAGTCAGTCATCTTAGGTTATACATGGTTAGTGATTCATAATCCTGAAATAAATTGGACACAAAGCACTGTAAACCTAAATTCACCCTATTGTACTAAGACTTGTTACCCTCACTGTTCCATTGCTACTCTGGAACAGGGTATTCCATGTGTTTAAAAGGATCTGGTAGACGTATTCGATTTGAAAGAAGCTGAAAATTTACCTCCCCATAGAGCATTTGACTGCCCCATTGACATCATCCCAGGATCACAAATACCTTATGGAAAAATTTACCCCATGAACCAAAATGAGCTCCAAAATTTACTTACCTATTTGGATGATAATCTGAGAAAGGGTTTTATTACACACTCAACCTCTCCAGCAGCGGCTGTGATTTTGTTTGTAAAAACCAAAGATGGAACCTTGCATCCAATTATCGACTACAGAGCTCTAAATAAGATCACAGTAAAGAACCAATATCCACTCCCTTTAATCCCTGAGTTACTAGAAAGACTTACAGGGGCCACTGTATTTTCAAAACTGGATCTAAAAGGAGCTTATAATCTAATCCGTATCAAGAAGGGTGACGAGTGGAAGACTGCTTTCCACACCAGATACGGATTGTTTCAATATAACGTTATGCCTTTCGGACTATGCAACGCTCCGGCAACCTTCCAGCATTTCATAAATGAAATATTCCATGATCTCACAGATGTTTGCGTAATAATTTATTTGGACGATATCTTAATATATTCAAAAAATATGGCTGAACATGAGAAACACGTCCGTTGGGTTTTAACTAGACTTAGACAAAATAAGTTATATGCCAAGTTAGAAAAATGTATCTTTCATACATCAGAAATAAAATTCTTGGGGTACATTTTAAAACCCAACAAGATCAAGATGGATCAACAAAAGATTCAGGCCATTAAAGATTGGCCAAGACCCACTACTACACGCTCACTCCAGAGGTTTCCTCAGTAGTAAAACCACTTACTCAACTAACTAGTAGCAGACACAAATTCTGTTGGACAAAAGAGTCCCAAGAAGCTTTTAATAAGCTAAAAGAACTTTTTACTTCAGCACCAGTTTTAACTTTACCAGACTACAATCAACCATTCATATTGGAAGTAGATGCTTCCAATTCTGGAATTGGAGCAGTCTTATCACAACAGAACAGGGAGACCAAACTGATTCATCCCATTGCATTTTATTCAAAGACCTTCTTACCAGCAGAGAGCAATTATTCAAAGAGCTACTAGCTATAAAACGTTCACTAGAACATTGGCGACACCTCTTAGAAGGAACTAAAGAACCCTTTCTGATTTATACCGACCATAAGAACCTTGAATACTTGAGGACCAACAAGACACTCTCTTCCCGTCAAGTACGATGGGCACTTTTTATGGATCGGTTCAATTTCTTAATAACATACCGACCAGGAAGCACAAATGCGAAAGCTGATGCTTTATCAAGACAGTTTGATTCCAGTTGGCCACATTACATCCCAACACCAATTATACCAGAGTAAAAATTTTTGGGAACACTCACTAGTTTAGAGACCGAAATACTATCGGCTCTAAAAGATGAGACTTCCATACCACCAGAGTGTGTTAAGGATTCAACAACAGGATTATTTTACCATAATGGAAGATTATACATCCCTGAGTCTCAACGACAGCTCATATTAAACAACACTCATGACAATTTATTATCTGGACATACAGGAATCCAAAAGACCATTGAGTTAACTAAAATAAATTTTTGGTGGCCTCATATGGAAAAGACTATTACTGACTACGTCATTGGCTGTGATGTCTGTGCTAGAAACACGATTGAGCACAAGAAACCTATAGGTTACCTGACGTCACTGCCAATTCCTGATAGACCATGGAGTACCATATCCATGGACTTCATTTTTGAATTACCATATTCACAACATTATAATACAATATTTGTTGTAATAGATCAATTAACCAAACTAGCTCACTTCACACCTTTGAAGGCTCTTCCTAGTGCTTTTATAACAGCAAAAGCATTCATTAGGGCTATCGTTCGGCTACATGGTTTACCATCAACCATTATAACTGACAGGGGAACTCAATTCACCTCCACTTTCTGGAGATCACTTTGTAATTTACTAAAGATAGACACATGTTTCTCAACAGCATTCCACCCTCAGACCAATGGTTTAACTGAACGTTTAAATCAAACATTAGAACAGTACCTTAAGTGTTATATTACACATTTACAAGATGATTGGGTAACATACCTTCCTATGGCAGAATTTTCATACAACAACTCTGTATCCTCCTCAACAAAGATGTCCCAATTTTTTGACACATATGGTTATCACCCCACATCAATCACTCTTTCTAATACTCCAGTCAATTCTCCAGGTGCTACAACTTATCTCAGTACCTTACAAGACCGGTTAGAACAAATAAAGTCACACCTCGTTCAAGCTAAAGACAGACAAAAACATTATTATGACCAAAGACATAGACCCTCACCAGACTATAAGTTAGGTGATCAAGTACTTCTTTCTACTAAATATCTAAGGTTACAGATACCAAGTAAAAAATTAGCTAATCAGTATATAGGACCTTTTTCGATTGACAAGATCATCAATCCCAATGCAGTGAGACTAAAGCTACCGAAACATTACAAGATACATAATACATTTCATGTCTCATTATTAAAACCATATACTTCAGACCGAAACAGATTAGATTTGAGAGATCCTCCTCCCATACTCCTGAACAACCAAGAAGAGTTTGAGGTAGAAAGAATTCTAGACTCTCGCATTAAGAGAAGGAGATTAGAGTATCTGATTCAGTGGAAGGGTTATGGACCAGAGGAGAATTCTTGGCAACTTCACTCAGAGATTAACGCTCCGAGACTCCTTAGGCTCTTTCATCTTCGTTACCCCTCTAAACCTCATCCTGAATCACCGGGGGTGATTCCTTAATGGGGGGGAGATGTAATATACCTTTAAGGACAGATCCCTCCTACCAACAACCAAACCCTATTTAACCTGACATTGCCATATCCAAACTGCCTGTTAATTGATGTACTATGCATCAGCCTGCTCTGAGAAGAGTAGAGCTCTATTTTCATAGTTCTAAATACCAGCCGCAATAATAGCTCTGTGTGTGTTCCAGCATCAGCTGTCTATTGGATCATCCTTACCACAACCGGAAGTGAGTCACACTCTCACCGGCTTCTCTCTCACTCCCCACGCTGACGGACAAACATCTCACCGGTTCTTCCCGCACATCGAGAATTTCATTCCAAGACCAAGGTACTGTGAATGCTTACTTAGAGACTGAACTTGGTAAGATTATATGCCGACAAATCCTCTAAGAGATTCTAAGCACTATTCATACTAACCTGTGACTGAACCACCAATTAAATTCATATATGTTACCTACAACAAAGTGAAAGAGCGTGTGGGACTTGTAAATATTTTATTTGAAGTGAGTGTGTGAATATTGTCTACGGTACCAGTCAAATACCTGTAACAAGTTTGTGACGTGATTATCCTGCAGAACATTTACCTTTAAGCAAGTCATTAAGCGGAAACCTGAGTCTGCTATCAAACACTGCTAATAGGAAACCTGTGTTATATTAAGCACACGTTGTTTCTTTTCCAGTGTCATTCATTACTGTCTTTGTTACTAATTAGCTCACTGTTTCTGATCTTAGTAAACTTAACCACTTTGCTGAGACATAAAACACAAGAGCAACAAAACCAATTTTATATTGGTCAGGAGTATTACAGGTAACAGTTCAGACCAATTATTGTGGTGATCTGAGACATAGCAATGGAGAAACTGTTCCAGAGCTTGATTAGACCATTCCACAGCCCCATTGGATTGAGGGTGATATGCAGAGGAGAAGGAAAGCTGGATCCCCATTTGAGCACAAAAGGAACGCCAAAATCTGGAGAAAAACTGGCTACCCCGGTCCGACACTATCTCCTTGGGTAACCCATGTAAACGGAAGACCTCCTGGGCAAAAATGGAAGCAAGCTCCTGAGTAGTAGGCAGCTTCATCAACGGAATGCAATGTGACATTTTAGAAAAACGGTCAACCACCATAAGGATAACAGTATTGCCATTGGAAACAGGGAGCTTGACAATGAAGTCCATGGAAAGATGAGTCCAAGGACACTCACCATTAGCAATAGGTTGAAAAAGACCCACAGGAAGACGTCAAGGAGTCTTATTCTGTGCACAAACTGAGCAGGAGGCAACATACGCAGCAACATCAGAATGAAGAACTGGCCACCAGAATTGTCGAGTGACAGACCAAATCATTTGGTTCTTCCCTGGGTGACCTGCGGCTTTAGTATAGTGGTAATTGTGCAAAAGTTTAGTTTGAAGATTCTCAGGAACAAAATTCTTAACACTAGGTTTCTCAGGAGGTGCATTGGTTTGTGCAGCCAGGATCTCCTCCCTCAAGGGAGAAGTCAAATTAGTACATATGGTAGCCAAAATATGGTCAGGACATATAACAGGAGTAGGTACAGACTCCTCCTTGGACAGAGACAGAGCGCCCATCTGGCCTGTCGGGGCGACAAACGTTTTGCTTCAAATAGATAAGTTACATTCTTGTGGTCAGTAAGAATGAGCACTCTCATGCTAGTACCCTCGAGAATATGCCTCCATTCCTTGAGTGGCAAAATTATGGCCAGTAATTCCCTGTCGCCAATTTCATAATTGCACTCTGCTGGAGACAATTTCTTAGAGAAGAAACCACATGGATGCAAGGAACCATCAGGACGTTGAGACAAGAGGGCATCTACTCCAGTCTCAGATGCATCGACCTCAAGAATGAAAGGCAGGACAGGGTTAGGATGAGCCAGAACTGGAGCGGCAGCAAAGGCAGGCTTAAGACTATCAAAGGCCTTAATGGCAGTAGGTTACCAATGGAGTGAATCATTCTCTTTATGGGTCATGTCTGTGATAGGTTTGACCAAGTAAGAAAAGTTTTTAATAAACTTTCTATAGTAATTGGCGAACCCCAAAAAACGTTGAATAGACCGAAGACCAACTGGGCGAGGCCACTGCAGAACTGCAGATAACTTGTCAGGATCCATGGAGAACCCTGCAACGGAGATAACATAACCTAGGAAAGTTACTTGAGTCTGATGGAACTCACATTTCTCGAGTTTACAAAACAGGCCGTTCTCACGTAGTCTCTGAAGAACCCGTGTAACATCAGAACGATGAACCTCAAGTGGGGGTGAGTGTATGAGGATGTCGTCTAAGTACACCACAACACACTGTTGCAACATATCTCGTAGGACATCATTAATAAATTCCTGAAAAACAGCAGGAGCATTACATAGGCCAAAGGGCATTACAAGATACTCATGCCTGCTCCTGGTGTTAAATGCTGTTTTCCACTTGTGGCATCCTTAATCCTAACGAAATTGTCCTCTCAAATCAAGTTTAGTAAAGACCATAGCTCCCTTGAGGCGATCAAAGAGTTCCATAATGAGCGGAACAGGGTAAGCATTCTTAATGGTAAGACGATTAAGACCCCTATAATCGATACATGGTCTTAACTCCCCACCCTTTTTCTTCACAAAGAAGAAGCCAGCCCCTGCTGGAGAGCAGGATTTGCCCACGACAGAGCATCGGCAACATACTCCTCCATAGCACAATTCTCTGCAACAGACAGAGGGTACACTCGGCCCTGAGGAGGAATGGCTCCGGGTTGCAGGTCTATGGCACAATCGTATGACCGGTGTGACGGCAACGTACCTGCACACACCTTGTCAAACACATCTAGAAGGGGGGCGGAGCCAGCTGGGTAGGTGAGTGGTCGCACATCTTGTGAGCTCCGAACAAACTTTCATCTAATACCGCTCACCTCCCATAAAAGACAGCTTGAAACTCCTGAATCTACCTGTTAATCTTACCCCGGACATCTACCCCTAGAAACAAAGAGATACTACACGCCTCTAAAGAGCTTGAAACATATGGAGACAGAGCAGCATGAGAGAAGGGCCGGCGGCCATCTTGATCATTAGGTGCAGTTAAAATAACTTCAAATTCTTTATTACTGTACAAAGCTGAATAGACACCACAATCCTCTTGCAGCAGCTCAACAACTCATCTATCTGAGGTGCACATGCTGGGCTAGGGGTCCTCTCTAGCTGGGTGACATCTACATTGAGTGACGCTAACATGGAGAGGGCTATTGATTTCTTTAATGAACTTCGGAGACTACTCCAGGATCACCATAGCGCTATGGAAGATGAGTTGCACGCAGCGTTTAGCTCTACTGACACGCCAGCTACTACACAGCCAACCTTTCCCACAGCTTCCCCTGCAGAATGTATTGGTGGAGGTGCTTTGGGGTTACAGTCTGCTGAGCCTATTCATGGTTTCATAGCTGCAGCCCAGACAACACGAGAAAAAGATATTTCCATAGCAGCGGAAAACTGTCTACCCGCCACTACTAATATTCACCAAGCAGCAGTAGAAGCTTTACCCCAAACTGTACAGCCGACCATGTGGCTTCCGACTCAGAGATTTGCACTGTATGCAACACCTCCAGCAGATGAGCCGGATGACAGCCCTGCACACCATAAAGCAGTGAACATGTCTCCCCTTCACAGCGTGAGTAGCCTGTACTTGGGATACAGCTTGGAGCTAGCTTATGAACTGAGAGATAGACTTTCCCTATTCTGGCCATCCGGTGTGGGATAGAGACACTGAGCTGTGCGGTTACCGGAGGCTAACCTGACTAGATAATGTAAGTAGGAGGGTGAACAGACATTAAGCTACCGCGGGACTGCACTCTTTTAATCGTTTATTGAGCAAAACGCCTGTTTTCATAGTTATAGAACTGCCTATGTTTACATGCTCCTAGTTTAGTGGCAAGCTCATAGTTTCATGTTGCACAGTTTTATATCTCCCGGCAGTTCACACAATGTTATGTTACTACTACTTAGGGCTGCATGTTATGCATGTTATTTGTCACTCTTCTGAATGAATCAACAAGTACGATGATCTCTCTCATATCTCTAGGTCTACCAGAATCAATATTTTATATGGCTTATGCTTGTTTCTAGGAATGTTTGTAATTAATACTGTTAAGCCTGCACTGTTATATATTTTTTGCCTTACTTGATATTTAAATAGTCCATCTACTCTCTTTTTGAGGGACATTAGGGAGGTTATACCCATATTATCTTACTCCAACTGCTGTGACTTAGTCATTATTAGCTGGGGCGTTGCCTGCGGCCGAGGCAACTTCATAGTACGCAAATTGTCCAGTGGTGTTGGTACCCTTTAGCACATATTCTCCCTCATCCTCTCCCCATACTGATGTTGATTTAGTATTAACTCCTGTTCATATAGTCTGGAATCTCTCTTAGATTTTAAATGTTCTACAGTTGCTATATGATCTGGACAAACTCAGATGATCTTGAGACCACTTATGCTAGAATATATCTTTATGAGTGCTTTAATCACATGGCTAAGTATAGCCTTTTCTATGCTCTGTTCCCAGCTCCCCTAGCGCAGGCTGGTCCTGCAATCGCATCTAGTTGCACAATGTCACACCTCTATATTTATTGTGTGTACGTTATGGCTCTCCCTAATGGTTCCATATTAAATTCCTAGGCTTTGGTATCTGGAATATAGCTTTTATTTATGCCCGTCTAGTTCTCCCCATGGACATAAAGCCTTATTTTCTTGCAAATATTAATATACTCCTCACTAGGATGCAGTGCTTTATTATATCATTTTTCTTAATTCAGTGTCTTTGCCATAATTATTGCAGGTATGGCTATTAATGTGTATATCTTATTTAACATAAGTCCATTTACTGTATTTAACTTCCCCCCTCCCCCCCCCCTCCACTATTACCCTCCTGGAATATACCTCCCTGCATGGGAGATTTCACTATGCTGTTTATCTTGTACATACCGCACCTTAGAGATTTTACCATTCTTACATTTTATATCGCATTATATAATTGGAAATGACATTTTTTGAAACATATCTGGATAATTTACTATATCAATAGGACCATCTAAAGTATATAGAGTATGAGTAATAGGGTAAATGAGGTTCCAGACTTTAGTCCAGTACTTCTTCCAATATGAATCTTGCTTTTCTAAATGGCAGCCATTTTATTGTGAAGTATTATATCTGTGCTATTTTTGGCTTAACACCTTGCATTAGTTGTTTTGTTTTCTCCATGACCTCAAAGTACCCACTGTATGTGTAACAATGAAAATGAGGTTTCAATTTTCAGTTCAATATTCTTTCCAATGTGAATCTTGCTCGTCTACATGGAAACTGTTTTATTGTGATGTATTATATCTGTATTATTTCTGGCTTATTACCAAGCATAAGTTGTATTGATTTTTTCCACAACCTCAATAAAAAAAAAAAAAAACACATCTAGAAACTCTTGGTACTCCTCTGGCAATTGAGATACCAAAGAAGTGCACAACACTTTAACTGGTTTCCAAAGACAAGTGGAAATACATTGCGGGGACCATGACAAAATTTTGAACCTGTGCCAGTCGAGACTGGGATTGTGCTTTTGGAGCCAGGGATAACCAAGAACAACTGGAAAATGTGGAGAGTTTATCACCTGGAACTGGGTTTCAAAATGAAGAGCCCAAACAGCCATGGACAACGGAATCTCATGAGTAACGAGTGCGGGCTGAAGAGGCCTGCCATCAATGGCCTCAATAGCAAGCGGAACAGACCGAGACAAAACAGGAATGGAGTGCTTTGATACAAAAGCACTGTCAATGAAATAGCCTGCAGCACTGGAGACAGCAAGAGCCTGAGTGACTATGGAGGAGTCCACAGACAAGGTGGTCTCCTTGCAAAAAATCCTCAATTTATTTTTACAAAAGGAACAGGAACAAACAGAGTCACAACGTTTTGGGGCTGTGCCCCTTAATCATGTGATCACCTTGTCTGTGTTCTATATTGCTGTTAGCAAGTTGGCAGTTACTTGCATCTGGTCTCCTGCCTCCTGGGTTCCTGTGCTGGATACTACTGTGCCTTTTCTGCTATAGAGGAGTCCACCCAGGAAAGGACAACCGTGACCAAAGGTTTCTCCTTAAGCGGTTCCAGGGACGAGGATAAACCACCCAAAGGTCTGTCCCCGACAGGACCTTAGGTGTGAGCGTTTCCCGGCCGTGTAGGACAAGACTTTAAAAGATGGCCCTGTAACCCACAATAGAGGCAGAGCCCCTCGCTCCTCCTAAAGGCCCTCTCTGCTGCGGAGAGACGCGTGAATCCCAACTGCATCGGCTCAGCAGTACCTGGTGACTCGGGACCAGGAGGCATGGGAGGAGAGGAAGGCATAGGTGGGAACAAACACGTAGGAGACAACGGAACAGGAGGCTTCCGCAAGCACTCCTTGAAAGAGGGCCTCTCTCTGAGTCTGATGTCAATTAGCATAAAAAAAAACACCAATGTCTCGAGATCCTCTGGTAAATCTCTGGCAGCAACTTCATCTTTAATCGCATCAGAGAGCCCATGACAGAAGGCGGCAACAAGGGCTTCATAGTTCCAACCTTCCTCTGCGGCAAGTGTATAGAACTCAATAGCATACTGAGCAACAGATCTTGTACCTTGCTGAATATACATGAGTCATTTAGCAGCAGAGGAGGAGCAAGCCAGAACATCAAAACACTTCAAAAGGAGGCCACAAATTCAGGGTAATTTGAAATCACAGGTTTATTAGTCTCCCACAAAGGATTAGCCCAGTCAAGAGTTGTGTCAGAGAGTAACGAGATGAGAAATCCCACCTTAGCTCTGTCAGAGGGAAACGCCTGAGGTAACATCTCAAAGTAAATGCCCACCTGGTTCAAAAACCCTCTGCACTGAATAGGATCGCCTCCATATCACTGAGGTAGAGGTGCAGAACCGGACATGCTCCTGGTAGGCATAGGTGCAGCAGCGGAAACAGGAGCAGCCATAACTTGCGGGACACTTTGGTCCAAATGTGCAGTGCGAAGCAGCAGGGTTTGCAGGGCTAGTGCAAATTGATCCAAGCGGTGATCCTGTACATCCATCCTGGAAATGATGTCAGGTAAAGGTGGATAATTAGCAGCATCAGGATTCATGGCCTTTGCATAATGTCAGGGTGCCAGGAATCAGACTGAGACGAGAAGTGCAAAAATAATCACACCTTTATTAATAGCAAAAAATAATTAAAAAGTCCATAAGTCAAATAACAAGCCAGGAGTCAAAACCAGAGCTGGTAGTCAGACAAGCCAAGTCAGGAGCCAAGGCGAATAGTCAGACAAGCCGGAATCAGGAACAAGGAAAGCAGCAGAGCCAGGAACAAGCCAGGGATCAGGAACCAGGAAGGACGTCAGGCAGCCAGGTAATACACAGGAACTCTCACAAACAGGTCTGAGACAACGCAAAGGCAAAGCATACTGAACAGAGGCCCTTTATATAATAAGTGATGACATCACAATTCTGAGACTGCATCCTGTCTCACATTGATGATGCACCCCAGTTAGGCCATAAAAGGAAGTGCAGGAAATGAGCAGCATCCCCCACAATGCACCATAGTCAGGAAGAGAGGTGAGTAAAATGGCTGCCAGCAGCACATGGCAAACACAAAAGGAAAAAACCCTGACAATAAATTAATTATTGGATTTTGATTTTATCTCTCAGATCCTTACTTTTTCATAGTTCTAATTGAATTTCTTTAAAAATAAGCTCATAAAACTACAAGTCCTGTATATCATCTTACAGAAAGGCGATATAGTGTACATTATGATTAGGAGTTTTTATTTTCCCCATAATTATCTGATTGCACATATTATTCTGTAATCATGCATCTAAATAAATAAATTCTGAATGTCAATTATAATGTCATAGGAATGAGTAAAATACTTTAGTTATATATATATATATATATATATATATATATATATATATATATATATATATATATATATATATATATATATAAACAATTTATGAAATTTAATGTGAAATAAAAATCTAAATTCCTGAGTTTAACCCTTTTGCCTTATTGAACATACCATAACATAGCAAAAACACTGGCGCCCTGATATTCAAAGCATCAAAATCCCAGAAGACCCAGCTGCACTGGACCCTGGTGTCTCTCCTGCACCTGTTGCTCATGCTCCATGAGCTCATGACCGTGCTGATCCTGGCCACGAACTGCCTCCCATCAATGAAGATGAGGCAGTTTGCAAAATGTTATATCTGGCCAGGCAGTACCGGGAAGATCACCATGAGTTGCATGGGGTATTAAGATCATCTGTTGAGAAACAGGGGCAGATATTAGAGAGGGGCATTTAATAGATAGGGAAAGATTAGATTTAGAGAGGGAAAGGTTGATGATAGAATCAGGTAGAATAGATTTAGAGAGGGAAAGATTTCATTATGAACGTGTGAGGGATAGTGCTAGATTAGAATTAGAGAGGGATATATTTTTATACGAAAGGCAGAGGGATAGTGACAGATTAAGCTTTGATAGGGAAAAATTAGACATAGATAGGGACAGGGCAGCTACAGAGCAGGCAGAACTACAGCGGCGGGAGAGGGCAGACAAAGATAACTGGATTTTTAATCGTCAATTGTTTTTAACTTTTGGGAGAAGGGGAACAAGGGAGAGATCACCCCCCCCTCTCTCCTTCACCCAAAAAAAAAAAGATTAGGGTGTTTTAATTTGCTAATTTTATTAGGGTTTTTAATGTTCAATTTTGTTTTTACATTTCTTTTATTATGTCTGTGCTGTTTTAATTTTTAATTTTAATTTTGTATTTATTTTTTTCTATCTATCCTGGTTTATTAAATTATTTAAAACAAAATTTAAAAAATATGAATAAAATATTTTTGAATTATGAATCAATGTGTTTGTTATTACTTGATTCACATGTTACAAATGATTGTTGTTCAAATTCAATGCAGGCGTAAGATATTATCTAGTCTTATTATTAAAGGTTAAATTTAATCAACATATTTATATTTCATTTTTAAATTAATATTTAATATTGACCATTTTGATAAACAACTCAATTAGAATAAAGATTAAATGAATCATTAATTATAATTTAACTATTCATCATTAACATGTGATAGTCAATTATATATATATTTTTTAAATTGTGTAAATTTATTCATTTTCATAATTTTCTGACCTTTTAAAAAAGAAAAGGAAATTGAGCACCAACAACCAAATTCGTAAAACAAATAGTGCATTTAAAGGGACACTGAACCCAATTTGTTTCTTTCATGATTTAGATAGAGCATGCAATTTTAAACAACTTTATAATTTACTCATCATCAATTTTTCATTGTTCTCTTGCTATCTTTATTTGAAAAACAAAGTCTAGATCCTTGGACAGCACTTGTTTATTGGTGGATGAATGTATATAACAATCATCAAGAACAACCCAGGTTTTTCCCCAAAATGGGCCGGCATTTAAAGTTACATTATATCTTTTCAAATCAAGATACCAAGAGAATGAATAACATTTGCTAATAGGAGTAAATTCAAAGGTAGCTGACAATTGCATGCTCTATCTGAATCACGAAAATAAATATTTTAGGTTCAATGTCTTTTTATTATTCAAAAACAAAATGGAATAGGGGGCGCCTTTGAAACCACACAATGTTATTGAATAAGTCAAATTATACTATAGTAAATCTGAGATAGATTAATTATATAAATATATATTAGCACACAATGACAATAGGAATTTTCTTACAATCCTAATAGGAGTTACTATATATTAATTCACTTATAAGAGTTCCTAAAACTGTCTGATATTTAAATATAACAAGATATTTAGATATAACCCAATAATGATAGATATTAATTTAAGGTACAAAAAATTAATAAACAGTCCTTTTGTAGATATCTTGAGGATTATATACAGAGGCAGCAATCTGTGATGGTCCTGGCCAGGATCCAGATACAGCAATCTAGAACAACAAACAGAAACAGATGCACCACATGGCCCAATATTGTAGGTTCCAGATGATAATATATATATGATAAATAAATGCACTCACATATATTAAAGCACCTCAGATGGTGCTAATGACACAGTCTGGGATCTATAACAGTCACCCAGCAGACCGACCTCCTGGAATAGTACAGAATCTGTATAGAGAAATATAAAAATACAAAGAGCCTATATGGCCTAGTATTGTTTGGCTTGAGTTGTAAGAAACCAAAAAGATATGAAGTTTGAACTCACATTTGGTATAGCATCTCCAGTGATGCTATAGAGGCAAGCTGGGATCAATTCAGTCACCCAACAGACTTAGTACCAAGGCATACAGGATACAGCAGTCCTCCTGACTTTTCTATAGGCCGATAAGGTCCTCAAAAATAACCAAAACTCAGGCAGAAAGTGTTTTGACAAAAGTTAAAATCACTTTAATAAAGAGTTAAAATAATTGTGACGCATTTCTCAGACTGTTTCATTAGGCATAATAAAATAGTTTACAAACACTTGCTTTATATACCTAAACAAACCAATTACCATAATTGATAACACTTGTTGTGTGAGTGATCTATGACACCATTGGTATCATAGCAACAGATAAGCTTTGACAACAAAAATACAAACAATTTGTATGTTTTAAAACAACAAATACAAATACACATTATAACATGTAACAGGTAGAATGATCAAAAAAGTCATTGTTTATAGTCATTGTATAAGGGAAATATAAATCACAAATGTTTTTAATGAATTGCCTGTTTTTCTATTTCTTTCTAATAACAGACAGATCCTAACTAAAATTAACCCATTTCACTTCCTCATTAATAGATAGCGGTATACATAAGTGTAGTGCACTTTTGTTTACCATTCCTATTCAGTAATCACTTGCTATGTGTTCTAAAGTATGTTTAGACCTCAGATTAGCAAACATCTAGAGTTGGTGCGCCTATCACTAACGGTTCCTTGATGTAATCTGTTCTTATTTTGAGGTGGTTCATATAAGGCGATCACTTACTTTGTTTTAATAAGGCAATCACTTGCTTTGTTTTAATAGCATATTTGGACTTCTGAGTGGCGTCCGTGTGGAGCTTCTACGCATGTCAATGACGTTGCCAAAGATACACTAACACCTATTCAGCTAGACCCTGAGCGCAGATTGGTACTGGTGTGTGATAGGGTATTGTGAGCGTGTCAGTAAAGCTGGCTGATAGATGTGATTGGTCACGGGGTGTGGATTTGCCCAGTGGTTTTATGAGCGTGTCAGTAAGGCTGTATTGTGAGCGTATCAGTAACGCTGTATTATGAGATTGTCAGTCAAGCTGGCTAAACAATATTATTGTTCAAGGGGCATAAATTTACCCAATATTGTTGTGTGTGTCAATTGGCTAGATAATATTACTATGATTAATCAAAAAAGGAGATAGATTTGCCTGACAGTTTCTAACCACTCACATCATATTAAATGTAGCTGAAAACAAAAATGTAACACCCATTTAGAAAGTTATATGTTGTACACTAGTCATATTTATTGTGATAGATCTAACACCCTATCACACTCTCATGGGGGCTAATTCACAGTACTATACCACCCATCCACATCTTTTAGTCTTTCTTCCATTATCTTAGATTATATGTCCATTAATAGCAGTATGTTAAAATTATATCTCATAAGGTCCCTATAAGAGGCAACGTCTAACTACTCTATTGTATAAATGTTTTCATTGTGTCCCTATATGTGTCTATCTATTCTATTATTGGAATAATTACATAAAGAATATTAATAAAGATATATGTATATAGTGAGTATGTGGATATAAACTATTAATATAATATGTTAAACTAACCACTAATATACTAGAATTAAACTAAATAAATGGCATTCAGAAAAATACCATTCAACCTAAGCCAGGCAGTATAAGTAAATGCTATAGAGAACTATCAGAAAGTATCTAAAGACCTGACCAGGTATATAATTAAAATTAAAATTAAAAATGAGGGGGGCGGAGCTGGCCGCAGCAAAGATGGCTGCGTAACACCTTAGCTCTGCAAACTAGCTCCACTAATCTGTCTGAAAAGACCCTACTAACTACAGATTAATGATAAGTACATAGAGGCAAAAGATGTCCTGTATCTGGGAAACAGAGGGAACTAAGCAGATCTGACATCGCTGCGCAAATACCGATACAGCCACTAACTACGTCTAATACTGAGGCCTCAGACGCACGCTGCATATACCCGGAGCCGAGATCAGTAGAAAAAAGTGAAAGTCAGCGCGCCATCAGCAACCGGAGAGCGGTGAGATTATGTGCCTGAACTTTATATAGACACAGACCTTTTCACTTACCCGCGGGAGCGGTACATGTCACGCCACAAATAGCGAGCTGTCACTCTACAGGGCAGACAGTCCCGGTGACAAAACGAGCAGGCCACGCAGACTAGACATAACAGCTCTGACACCCGCAGGTCAAATCCACACGCAAGCCGATAACGACCTTACTCACAGACTCACTATAGGGCCTTCCTAATTGAAATAAAAGGCTACAGCAAAAAGCCACGGCGATTGGAGCTTAGGCACGCCGTGCTCAAGAACAGCCCCACTAAACATACTCTGCTAGCCACTATACACAACTCTGTGAAAGACTGATCCTCACCCTACAAGCAGCAATATAGTGGAACAAGCTCAACCTAGACAACAGGGTATCACAGTTTATCTATATCAGAAAAGTTGGCTGCGGCCTGTAATATACCTAATAGAAGATACTTTATGCAGCAGAGCCAGACATTTTATATATAGCAACAACCTAACACAAGGGCACTGCCCTACTGCTCACAGTGGGGCTACTGAGGAGGCAATTGAGAGCTGCCAGAGGCCACTAAGACAACATGTACGCCAAACGCTCTTCAAAACCCCACAAACTGTTAAAATCATCTAATCATAAAGACAACCTGGTAGAACAATTTTTCTCCCCCACAAGCTCTAAGGCCTCAGCAAGCGAAGAGCACAGAAAATCGCTTTCACAAAAGCAATTGACACCACAAAAAAACATGGAGGAACCAGAAGAAAGTACCTCAGTACCAAACAATATTCTCTCCACGTTGGCGTCCAAACAAGACATAGCCGATATCATACGCTCATGCATTCGCGAAGAAATTGCCGAAATCAAACAAGATCTGCACTCCATGAACAACAGAGTGGAGGCATTGGAGGAGTTCTCTGACCACTTACAGGAAGAAATTAATGAAGTTCATGACACTACTACCAATCACACTAAAATTATAGCTGATCTATATGACAAAATAGAGGACCTTGAGAACCGTAGCAGACGGAAAAACCTTAGAATCCGTGGGGTCCCTGAGTCTGTATTACCCAAAGATTTCCCAACATACCTCCCAGCACTTTTTGCTCATCTCAAGAATACTCCTCCTTCCACAGATATCCCTTGGGTTAGAGCGCATAGAGCCCTCAGGCCTAAACCCCCAGACACAGCACCTCCAAGAGACATTATCATGAAGTTTAAGGACTTTGGGGTGAAAGAGGAGCTGCTAAACCTTTCTCATAAACATCAACCAGTAAAATTCAGAGGTACTGTACTCCAATTCTACCAGGACCTGTCGCAACGGACACTCCAAAGGAGACGGGACTTAGCCCCACTGACGACACTTCTCCGCCAAAAGAAGATTCTTTACAGATGGGGATTCCCTTTCCATCTATACGTTCTGCATGGCAACAGGAAACTGAACTGCAGATCCCATGAAGATGTCAGTGATTTTTGCTCTGCATTGGAAATAGACCCGCCAGAGGGCCTATCGACCGATGATCATTCAGAACCCCCCAGGAAAAAAGTATCGAGAGCGGCCCCTGGAGAATGGCAAAAGGTTGCCCCCAGATCCAGGACCCAAACACCGACTAAGACCCGGAGCACCCTATCCCAGCCTATGGCCTAAGGATAACTGTTCACATGCTGGACTACTTCAGAAACTGCATCCAGGCCCTACTACATACTCTGTGAACAACATTAGTGAACTGTGCCCTGGTAAAGTATAGCATATGGTGCTTATTGACTTTTTTTTTTGTGAACAACTGCATTAATAATATTTTCAATATGTTGTTTTATAGAGTTTCTAGTTATACAAAAAAGTTAACTATACTACCCCCTAGAAACTAAACCCTTATTCATTTATCTAGGAAAAAAAAAAAAAAAAAAAAAAAAAAAAAAAGAGATAAAAAAAACCTGAGACACCGTGGCAATAAGAGCTAAATCTATCCCCATTATAATATAATGCCATGCGCTCAGTTGACAGGGTTAGTTCATTTCAGACACGTTTTAGATCCTTCTACAATAAATTATATATTTGTTACAAGGAGCTGGTTCATAGCCCCTCAAGAACCTGAAAGGTCACATGACATTTTGTAATCTAAGATATTCTTTATTAAGATTTGATCTATGCTACTTGTTTATTTTTTTTCTCATACTGTTTTGTATTTTGTATGTTATTGCTACACATTGTAGGCGAGGGTGTGCGGACTTGCCTGGAACACCATGCATAAACAGAAACTATAATGCCAGAAATTACTTTCATACTCATAACTGCTCTAATAGATATCTTTTTCCAGGCTAGCCATGGCCATTAAAAATAGAACAATCACATTAATTAGTCAAAACACCAGAGGTCTAAATTCAGCACAAAAGCGTTCCTTAGCCATGAAAGACCTCCACAGGAAGGGGGGTGATATCCTATTTTTACAGGAGACCCACTTTCTAAAATCAAAAGAACCTAGATATTTTGGAAGACAATACACACAATGCTTCCATAGCTCCTATGACCATAAGCGCAATGGCGTAAGCATCTTGATAGGCAAGAACATTTCTTTCACTCCCATAAAAACACACACAGACACAGAGGGCAGGTTTCTTTGTGTCACAGGCCTGTTATTTGGTACCCCGGTGACGCTGGTCAACTTATATGCTCCCAATACTAAACAGCTCCCCTTTTTCAGAAAGGTTTTCACACAGGTACTAGACCACACAATAGGAGCACTCTATATGGGTGGGGACTTCAATATCCCTATTCAACCAAACTTAGATACCACTAACCCCAAGCCCACAACACCTAAACAAGTAACTAAACAATTATGGAGACTGATGTATGAACAAACTCTGTTCGACATTTGGAGATTCAAACACCCCGAAAAGAGGGACTACTCCTTCTTCTCTTCCCCACACCGTACATATAGCAGAATCGACTATCAACTTACTAATCAAAAGGGACTCACTAACGTCTTATCTTCAAAGCTCTCACACACTGTCTGGTCTGACCACTCCGCAGTACTTACTAGGCTCGATTGGCCATCTGCACCACAAAGCACATATCAATGGAAACTAGAGGATAATTTATTAAAGAGCCCCGACCTCAATAGTAAAATTGAGAAAGTGCTTCCAGAATACTTTCAATTTAACTCACTCCCTGAAACAGACCCATTGATAGTCTGGGAAGCCCACAAGTGTTTTATAAGAGGGGAACTCATAAAATATCAAGCACACATTAAACAGAAAACACGAATGCTATACAAATCATCCACAGATCTCTTATCCAAGTTAGAATACGAACATAAACGGAACCCCACATCCCCACAAATCCTCGCAAAACTTGTACAAGCTAGGAAGGTAGTACACGACCAATTAATAAAGGAGGCTAACACTTTGGCTTTAAAAACTAAACAAAAGTTCTACTTTGAAAGCAATAGAGCGGGAAAGCTCCTTGCACGCTCCCTCAAACTAAAAAAACTCAAAACCTTCATACATGAAGTAAAAACTCCCTCAAACGTGAAGGTCCACACCACGCCAGAAATCCTGTCCCAGTTCCTAACATATTATTCTCAACTTTACAACCTCCCAAAGAAAAACAATCATCCCGTAGACACGCCACAATCGATCAACACGTACTTAGCAGACTCCCTATTGCCCCAACTGACAGAAACACAGGCAGCAGAACTGGAAATCCCCTTTTCTGCACCCGAAATACTTTTAGCTCTTAAACAGCTCCCCACTGGCAAAAGCCCAGGACCAGACGGCTTCACCGTCTCATATTATAAAAAGTATGCACATATCTTATTACCACATTTGTGCTCCATTTACAATGCAGTCGACCAGACACACCCATTTCTACCCTCAATGTTGGAGGCACATGTCACAGTAATCCCCAAACCCGGGAAATCACCGGATACCCCTTCAAACTTCCGTCCCATTTCATTACTGAATGTGGACGTGAAACTATTTGCGAAACTAATAGCCATCAGGTTAAATAGATTCCTTCCCCAACTAATTCACTTGAACCAGGTGGGCTTTGTACCCCAAAGGGAAGCGAGAGACAACACCATTAAGGTTCTCAATTTATTAGAATACACACAAACCCTTAATATCCCAACAGTCTTTCTGGCCGTCGACGCCGAAAAGGCGTTCGACAGACTAGATTGGACGTTCCTTAAACTTGTTCTTGCCAGGTTTGGTTTGGGGGAAAAGCTTATAGAGAAAATCTTTACTCTATATCAAACGCCAACTGCCCGTATTAAGTTAAATGATTCTCTGTCAGAACCCTTCCGGATTTCAAATGGAACAAGACAGGGCTGCCCCCTATCCCCCTTATTATTTATTCTAGCCATGGAGGTCCTAGCCTCAAAAGTTAGGGAAAATAAAGATATACAAGGGATTCAGATAAACAACACAGAATACAAATTAACACTATACGCTGATGATATCCTATTCTCGCTCACATCCCCTCTACAGTCTCTCTCGTCGCTACTCCCGGAGATTGAGACATATAGTACATATTCCAACTTTAAAATAAACATGTCAAAATCCGAGTTTCTAGGCATAGGGACCAAAGACCAAGCAAACACCCAGATCACGTCACAATTTCAATTCACATCTAAAAACATCTCGATCAAGTATTTGGGGATACACATAACGAAATCCAGAGATTCCTTATACCAACTAAATCACTTCCACCTTCTAGATTCTATTAGATCGGAGTTAAAGTCTTGGCAGGGTAAAAGTCTTTCATGGTTGGGAAAGATACAAGCCTTTAAAATGAGTACGCTACCAAAGCTCTTGTACCTGTTTCAGACTGTCCCCATCCAACCTCCACCACATTACATTAATACCGTACAAAAAATAGTTAACGCCTTCATTTGGGCACATAAACGCCCAAGAATAGCAAAAACGGTTCTTTATAGAAACAGAGATAACGGAGGCCTCGGGGTACCCAACCTCTTACTATATCAGCAAGCGGCCCAACTCATCAGAGTGATTGACTGGTGCAAGAACGCACCGAACAAGGAATGGGTTAAACTGGAGCACAACCTAGCGGGCTCACGAAGCCTGGGGGCCATGTGCTGGACACATAGACAACATAGAGATAGCCTTGTATTCGCTTCCCCACTGGTGCTTGATACACTAACTACATGGGACAGTCTCACCAGATCTCAGAAAAATATATCCACAATCCCCTCGCCCTTGACTCCCTTATGCCACAACAGTAACTACCCTCCACTTAAGCACCTGTGGGCGAAGGGCTCATACTCTATCACAGCAGGCCTACCTATATGCACAGTGCTAGACCAGGGGTCTATTTTAACAAAAACATCTTTAGAAGGAAAAAATATAACATACTTTAATAGATGGTTTGAATATCTCCAACTATCACACTTCCTTGCACACCACAAAGATAAGCCTAACCTTACTCGAAACCTTAACCCCTTCGAGCAACTATGCCATTCACCGCAAGTAACGAGAGGTTCACTATCCATGACATATAAAATTTTAACAACCATGCATTCGAAAAACCTGCCATCATACACCAGGGTTTGGGAGGCGGAGATGAATACCACGATACCCCCAGGTACATGGAACACCATCTTCCAACAGATGGGCAAGGCACCCTCATCAATGGGAATCACTGAGACAAACATGAAGTTGCTAGGGAGATGGTACTTATACCCAAGCAGATTAGCAAAAATTTTTCAACACTCCGACCCCCTCTGTTGGAGAAATTGCAAACAGACAGGAACACTATATCACATTTGGTGGGAGTGCCCCATAATCCTGCCATATTGGCAGGAAATACATGGGGAAATTCAGAAAATCCTTTCACAGACAATTCCTTTCGACCCTTTAACGTTGTTATTTAACAATCCTCCAAAGATTAAATGCAAATATAAAGCCACTCTATTATACATCATGCTCAGTAGTGCAAAACAACTAATCCCAAGACTCTGGAAACAGAGTAGGGTCCCATCCAAACAGGATTGGTCCCAAAACGTCACATTTCTCCTGTCTCTGGAGAGGTATCACTACCTCAAAACAGAAAGAATGGACTTCTATTGTGCAATGTCCCTATACTGGGAAGCATACATTCACACTGATACAGCAACCACCCCTGGTTAACAATCCCATATAGACACCAACATATAACTCAATCAACCGAAACATCAAGAAACTATAGGTCACTACATTCCCCCAAGTCGCATTTAAACATCCCTTGCCCTATCTATCTCTGCTTTTACCTAACACCACTAACACCTCTGGGGTTTTGTTCCACCACACATACTACTCCAAAGCATCTGGACACAATCTATATAGCTACAAAAAAAAAAAAAAAAAAAAGAGTAGTTCCTAGGCATCTGATCTCTTATGGCCTTTAACAATCCCAAACCCCTAAGAAATACATCTGGAAATAACTGAATTAACACAAAACTTCTGGCAAACGCAGAAATCATTGAGCTAGAGATACCCTCATGCCCAGCCACCTTAAAAGACAATATGCATAGAAATTAGTATTTGAAACAACACTTGCAGATTCAGACAATGTGTAGTAACGTTTGTAAGTTTATATGTTATTAAAGTTAGAAGTTTTGTTAAGAATTAACAGAAGAAAATCCCGCAAGCTTGAAAAGAAAAAAAAAAAAAAAACTCCAAAGAGACACTGAGAACTTGACTATGATGGATTTATGATAAGTCACACCTGAATACCGCCTGTACTATATATCATTTATTTGTCCTTATATACCTTGAACTGAGTGTTTCTTTGCTCATTTGTATTGTAACTTTTTTATTCTTCAATAAAGCTTGTTTGAAATAAAAAAAAAAAAAAAAAAAAAAAAAAAAAAAAATTAAAAATGAGGGGAAAGGGAAGAGGAAAAAAATAATTGATTTGATGTAAATATTTAATAAACGTCTTGTTTGACAAAGGTGATGAATTATGGTGGAGTGACAGTGTAAAATGTTTAGTGAATAATATAAATCTTCCTTTGGAAGTGAAAAATATGTGCTGCTCCAAACTCTTCTAAAATGTTTGTATTTATATTTAGATATCGTGATGGCCCTATATATTATTAATGAGTACATTATAATAAAATAATAAGTGATATAAGTGAAAAGTTTGATATGTTGGTTAGTGGTATGTAATGTGTGTAATAAAGATACTCTCTGATAGTATGATGTTTAGGTGAGATCTTTGATACCTAACGTAAGTAATATAATGCATAAAGACTCCAATATTGTAAATATAATTAATGAGATTAGACTTGCATGATAGAAGTAGGGAATCATCAGAGGTCAAAAGCTGCTAGATCTACGCATTCATTCAGACCCTCAGGAACTAAAGTGTGTAACTTATGTATCCAAAAGGTTTCTCTACGGCCTAGGGTGAGCATAGGGTTATGACTATTTCGTGATACTTGTTCTATAGGTAATATATGGATTGTTTTAGAGCCACCTTTATGTGCATACGCACAATGTCTCGATAAGCTGTGTTTTAAAAAATTTCCTTTTAATATTATATTTGTGCTCACTCCATCACCTCTTGATGGTTCGAGAGGTACGCCCCACATATTGAACCCCACAGGTACAGCCAATTAGGTATATTACATACGTTGATTCGCATGAACGTTTTTTGGTGATCTTAAATTGTTCACCCATTTGGTAAGAACAAAAAGTGTTAGTCCCACTTTTTACCACTTTGCACATATTGCACCTTGGTTTTAAACATTTAAAGACTCCATTCTTGGGCAAAAATTTGCCCAAAAAAGTCCTATTTGGACCTGCAATCAGATTCTGTTGAGATATCTTATCTCTTACTATCTTGCTCGGGGCTAATTTGTTCTTAAGTGTAGGAGCTCTCCTATACACCATTCTAGGTTTAGTGGAAATATAATTTTTAAGGAATGGATCATCACATATGATAGGCCAATGTTTCAATATGATGTTATTAATTTCCCGATATTGACTACTATAACCCGTGATGAATAGTGGTGTTTTAAAAATCTAATTATTTCGTTCTCTGTTAGTATTGTCCTTATTTTTCTCTTGTGACAGATATTTATTTCTATCATCGTGGAGAGCTCTAAGGTAACCTTTCTGCACCATATCAAGGGGATAGCCCTTTTCTATAAATCTATCTCTAAGAATCACAGACTGTTTCTTATAGCTTTCTATTGTGCTGCAATTACGTTGGATTCATCTGAACTGCCCATAGGGTACGTTCTTCTTCCAGCAATGATAGTGGTTGCTGCCGTAATTTAAAAAACTATTACAGTCTACCTTTTTAAAAAAGGTTTCCGACATGATATCGCCAGTTGCAGAAAAATATAAAAGTAAATCCAAATATTCAATCATATTAGGCTGAATATTACTTGTAAATTCCAAATCAAATTCATTTGAATTTAGAGAATTGGTATATGTTAGAGCTTCCTCATATGAGCCTCTGAACAAAAAGATCAGATTATCTATGTAACCCACCCACCCAGTTTTGCCAACTTATATATGGGCAAATTTGAGGAGACTCATGTTTATGGATCTCCTATGGGTGCGAGTCTGGTGTTCTATGGCCGTTACATAGATGATCTGATCTTTTTGTTCAGAGGCTCATATGAGCTAACATATACCAATTCTCTAAATTCAAATGAATTTGATTTGGAATTTACAAGTAATATTCAGCCTAATATGATTGAATATTTGGATTTACTTTTATATTTTTCTGCAACTGGCGATATCATGTCGGAAACCTTTTTTAAAAAGGTAGAATGTAATAGTTTTTTAAATTACGGCAGCAACCACTATCATTGCTGGAAGAAGAACGTACCCTATGGGCAGTTCAGACGAATCCAACGTAATTGCAGCACAATAGAAAGTTATAAGAAACAGTCTGTGATTCTTAGAGATAGATTTATAGAAAAGGGCTATCCCCTTGATATGGTGCAGAAAGGTTACCTTAGAGCTCTCCATGATGATAGAAATAAATATCTGTCACAAGACAAAAATAAGGACAATACTAACAGAGAACGAAATAATGAGTTTTTTTAAAACACCGCTATTCATCACAGGTTATAGTAGTCAATATCAGGAAATTAATAACATCATATTGAAACATTGGCCTATCATATGTGATGATCCATTCCTTAAAAATTATATTTCTACTAAACCTAGAATGGTGTATAGGAGAGCTCCTACACTTAAGAACAAATTAGCCCCGAGCAAGATAGTGAGAGATAAGATATCTCAACAGAATCTGATTGCAGGTCCAAATAGGACTTTTTTGGGCAACTTTTTGCCCAAGAATGGAGTCTTTAAATGTTTAAAACCAAGGTGCAATATGTGCAAAGTGGTAAAAAGTGGGACTAACACTTTTTGTTCTTACCAAACGGGTGAACAATTTAAGATCACCAAAAGACTTTCATGCGAATCAATGTATGTAATATACCTTATTGGCTGTACCTGTGGGGTTCAATATGTGGGGCGTACCTCTCGAACCATCAAGAGGCGATGGAGTGAGCACAAATATAATATTAAAAGGAAATTTTATTTTTTTTAAAGCGATTTTTATTGAAGTCATAAACAAATACAACATATCGGGTATGCCCCAAAACATTTACAGATAAATGTATACACGGTATAATTAGGAAGGTATGGCAGAAAAAATCATGTAGAAAAAGCATTATGTATCCATACATCTCAAGCGCTATTATAAAAATTTGGGCTATCTATAGGGAGACTTCAGTTTTATAATAGAATATCATAAATGTAGTATAAACAAAAAAAAAACAATGGTCTTCTCTGTGCCATATAAGAAGTAAATTAGGGTAACTGTTCAGATAAGATTAGGGCCAGAGAGGAGTTAGCTCTATAGTTTTATGGGGAGGAGGAATGCAGCGGGCAAGAGCCGCTCAAAATAGAGTGGGGGGGGCGGAGGGCGGAGCCAGTAAGTATGTCGAGTTTGTAAATGCACTGGGATCCTAGAGCTTTCAAGTACACTGTTAATGAAGTTATCCTCTGTTCACTCCACGGGTAAATTCAAGCTAGGATATGTAAAAGTAAGGGTAGCTTCCTATAAAGGATACCAACAGGGGGGGATATTTATATATATGAAGAGCAGAGGACAGCTGTATGAGCCCCTCTCCTGGGGAGATGCCAGCTATAGGCGATGTGGGTAAAAGGAGTAGGGATATGACCCTCAGGTAATAAATGCCGGCGGGAAAGGGAGGAGAGGGGTCAAATGGAGGCGATAGATGAGTGGGTATAAATGAAAAATAATACCACTAGTGGGGGATTTCCCTACATGTACTGAGAAGGCAATGTCCTGAAAAAGCTATGTATCCCTCGTAAACAAGCTCATAAGAAGCTAGAGTAAACATGAAATATATAACAGTACTTAGGGTAGATTGTAGTATATTTTGCCCTTATAGAGCTATGGGGCTGTTAGAACCATATTTAATATAAAATGTAGATAGAAGCGCATAGGCGTAGGAGGTTGTTGCAAAGTAGTATGGCGGAGGTACCATGACCAATGGAATGTAATTCACATAAACTTGTCTATTGGGGAAAACTAGAGTATATATTAGTAACTAATAATATAGATTTGGACTCTACAATTTGTACTAACTACTAACTTGGGCAAGAATAATTCAGTTGAGAGAGGTGTCTAAAGTCACACAGTCTATGGGGGGGGTTATGTGGCTGATAGGGGCCAGATAAGGAATACAGCTAGCAAGGGGAGCCAAATCAAATCTCAAATCTACAGTTGTCATATTACAGGCCTCTTAGATCAATAATGAATATATTATCTTTAAAGGTACCCAATAACAGAAATAAACTGACATTAGGTCCCAGCTATAGAATAACAAGTTGGAGATACCCGACCCACGTTAAATGCAGTAAAAATAGAGAATTATAACCTCAAGCTTGAGAAATGCTATTGACTAGGAATAAAACACAACAATGCTTTTAGTCTATCCCCATTTTCTTAGACCAAGTGACCCTTAGATGGGGTAAATGATGGGAAATAGCCACTTCACTCCTGTCATATAGAACACATATAAAAACTTGTCAATATGAACACACATTATGAGACTAATCTAGGATAGATGGATCACTGTTCTAGTTTTAACACATAGTTATTAGCGACACAGACATGGGTTAAATGCCATCTATAATAAATGTCATGGTGTGTAAAGGGGTAGATTAGTCCCTCTCCCCAATATAATAATTTGGACCAGGGTGAAAAACATATGCACACAAGCTAAAACAGCAAGTAAAATTAAGTCAACTTTAAATGTATTTTTTAGAAAACATAAAAGTATTAAGTAGATTAATGAAACAGAGTCTAATTTAGACATTTAGGCGGAATGAGCGCACATGTGCTACTATCTGATGAAGCTAGGCTGTCATCCCATAGTAGTCATAAGGTTAATTGTCTGGGGTAAGGGTAGAGTTAGAAATAAAATAACTAGATATGCATTCCTCCGTGACAATATAGATTATTGGTGCGCCTAATCTTTAAACATACCGCAACAATTTGCACCATCTAACTAGAGTGGTGTAAGAAGTACTATCTCCTACAAGCTGTTTTGCATGAGGATATATGCCCAAATATAACTGAGTGCTACCTAGCTCATGAAATTCACTCAAATATCAGATAGATAAAGTATAAGTATCAACACAAGCAGGAGCATACATATATGTGTATCCCAATCGATCATATCTAGATAAGCTCTAATGGTGTGATGCAACAATATTGGAGTAGAATAAAAGCAGGGATAATATGATACAGTATAACACTGGTGCGTAGCTATGTTACATTACTGCATATATATTTACTATGAGTGACAGAGCTGGCACATAGAAAAACAACATTTTTGAGAATGAACAGGAAAATATCTGTGCCCTATGAGACCAGGATAAAAATACAGATAGAAGGTACAAAACACAGAGACCCCAATATTTAAGGTGGCACATGGACTAGCTAAACATGTGTGTTACCAAATAAATAAACATAACTTGAACTTAGAACTTATAGTAAAGTACACATTCAGTACCACACTGTTAGTTATATAGAGTCCAGTCCATATATGATGAAACAGGAGACATAACTGAATTGTTCTTTTTCCAGAGGGGGCTCTGTTTATAATCCAAGGGGGGAAAGCGATATACATGTGGAGGTAGTTGCACATACCAGCACAGCGCTCGGCATCAGAATCCATATGCTATCCCACACCCGTTCTCAGGCAGAGGTGAGAAGGCGCTTTGTGTCCATAGCGGGAGTGTCTGTCCATCATGAAGCTAAAGTGACTAACTGCCGAGAGGATAACCTGCTCCAAAGACCGGAACCTCGCATTCAAGCCTCCAAGTGTCTCCATCTTCATACTTGCAGCAAACAGATTCCTAGCCGATGTAGATCTGGGGTCCGTAGTTAGGCTTTCCAGACATGTCTGTAGGCTGGTGTCTCTCAGAGGAGTGATTCCCTGGTGCGGCGTCAGGGCTAACTCTACAGCGAGTGCTCGAAGGACAGGTCCTGTTACCAGGTGAGTCAGCTGTGCAAGCAGATCAACCGTCTGCATTGAGGCAAATGGATCTATCCGACCGCTCATCTTGTAGGAACCCAGAGCTGAAGTGGAGGCCATGTGCGTGGCAGCGGGAGACCATTCCGATATAGGTAGTGTGGAGATAACAGATTCCACAGCTTGCGTAGGCCGGGCCACTAGACATACTTCTTCCCCCTGCAGTGTATCCATAAGAGGCACATTTGTTTGTAGAGTCGCAGGAGGGTTGATAGTGTCCGTGGCCATTGGGAGGACTATAGTAGTCGCCATTACTTCTGTGGAGTTGACTTCCGCTGCATACTCAGCTCTGCAGGCTAGGCTCAGATCGTCAAAGTTACGCTGCAGCTTCTCTCCTATGTTATCTAAGAGCACTTGTAGCTGTAAATAGAAGTCCTCCATTTGCAATGGTAATCTAGTAGGATCCTATTATATCTGGTTGCGTCTGTGGGGCCAGTTATTACTGCCGTCGTGCTCGGTACAAACTGTTTAAATCTGGCTAAAATTCCGGTAGGTTGCTCTAGGCAGTAGTGGCTTCCTCCGCATATGTGAATAAATCAGAAATTCTCACAAATTGTCCACTTTTAAGCTGTGTATTATGTTAAAACAGCAGGAGCTCTGTTAAGATGCATCTGTTCTCTCCACAGGCTAGCTCCGCCCCCCTAAAAGGAAATTTTTAAAACACAGCTTATCGAGACATTGTGCGTATGCACATAAAGGTGGCTCTAAAACAATCCATATATTACCTATAGAACAAGTATCACGAAATAGTCATAACCCTATGCTCACCCTAGGCCGTAGAGAAACCTTTTGGATACATAAGTTACACACTTTAGTTCCTGAGGGTCTGAATGAATGCGTAGATCTAGCAGCTTTTGACCTCTGATGATTCCCTACTTCTATCATGCAAGTCTAATCTCATTAATTATATTTACAATATTGGAGTCTTTATGCATTATATTACTTACATTAGGTATCAAAGATCTCACCTACACATCATACTATCAGAGACTATCTTTATTACACACATCACATACCACTAACCAACATATCAAACTTTTCACTTATATCACTTATTATTTTATTATAATGTACTCATTAATAATATATAGGGCCATCACGATATCTAAATATAAATACAAACATTTTAGATGAGTTTGGAGCAGCACATATTTTTCACTTCCAAAGGAAGATTTATATTATTCACTAAACATTTTACACTGTCACTCCACCATAATTCATCACCTTTGTCAAACAAGAAGTTTATTAAATATTTACACCAAATCAATTATTTTTTTCCTCTTCCCTTTCCCCTCATTTTTTATTTTAATATTAATTATATACCTGGTCAGGTCTTTAGATACTTTCTGATAGTTCTCTATAGCATTTACTTATACTGCCTGGCTTAGGTTGAATGGTATTTTTCTGAATGCCATTTATTTAGTTTAATTCTAGTATATTAGTGGTTAGTTTAACATATTATATTAATAGTTTATATCCACATACTCACTATATACATATATCTTTATTAATATTCTTTATGTAATTATTCCCATAATAGAATAGATAGACACATATAGGGACACAATGATAACATTTATACAATAGAGTAGTTAGACGTTGCCTCTTATAGGGACCTTATGAGATATAATTTTAACATACTGCTATTAATGGACATATAATCTAAGATAATGGAGGAAAGACTAAAAGATGTGGATGGGTGGTATAGTACTGTGAATCAGCCCCCATGAGAGTGTGATAGGGTGTTAGACCTATCACAATAAATATGACTAGTGTACAACATATGACTTTATAAATGGGTGTTAAATTTTTGTTTTCAGCTACATTTAATATGATGTGAGCGGTTAGAAACTGTCAGGCAAATCTATCTCCTTTTTTGATTAATCATAGTAATATTATCTAGCCAATTGACACACACACAACAATATTGGGTAAATTTATGCCCCTTGAACAATAATATTGTTTAGCCAGCTTGACTGACAAGCTCATAATACAGCGTTATTGATACGCTCACAATACAGCCTTACTGACACTCTCATAAAACCACTGGGCAAATCCACGCCCGCGACCAATCACATCTATCAGCCAGCTTTACTGACATGCTCACAATACCCTATCACACACCAGTTCCAACCTGCACTCAGGGTCTAGCCGAATAGGTGTTAGTGTATCTTTGGCAACGTCATTGACATGCGTACAAGCTCCACACGGACGCCACTCAGAAGTCCAAATATGCTATTAAAACAAAGTAAGTGATTGCCTTATTAAAACAAAGTAAGTGATCGCCTTATATGAACCACCTCAAAATAAGAACAGATTACATCACGGAACCGTTAGTGATAGGTGCACCAACTCTAGATGTTTGCTAATCTGAGGTCTAAACATACTTTAGAACACATAGCAAGTGATTACTGAATAGGAATGGTAAACAAAAGTGCACTACACTTATGTATACCGCTATCTATAAATGAGGAAGTGAAATGGGTTAATTTTAGTTAGGATCTGTCTGTTATTAGAAAGAAATAGAAAAATGTGTATTTGTATTTGTTGTTTTAAAACATACAAATTGTTTGTATTTTTGTTGTCAAAGCTTATCTGTTGCTATGATACCAATGATGTCATAGATCACTCCCACAACAAGTATTATCAATTATGGTAATTGGTTTGTTTAGGTATATAAAGCAAGTGTTTGTAAACTATTTTATTATGCCTGATGAAACAGTCTGAGACTGAGAAACGCGTCGCAATAATTTTAACTTTTTATTAAAGTGATTTTAACTTTTGTCAAAACACTTGCTGCTTGAGTTTTGGTTATTTTTGAGGACCTTATTGGCCTATAGAAAAGTCAGGAGGACTGCTGTATCCTGTAAGCCTTGGTACTAAGTCTGTTGGGTGACTGAATTGATCCCAGCTTGCCTTTATAGCATCACTGGAGATGCTACACCAAATGTGAGTTCAAACATCATATCTTTTTGGTTTCTTACAACTCAAGCCAAACAATACTAGGCGATATAGGCTCTTTGTGTTTTTATATTTCTCTATACAGATTCTGTACTATTCCAGGAGGTCGGTCTGCTGGGTGACTGTTATAGATCCCAGACTGTGTCATTAGCACCATCTGAGGTGCTTTAATATATGTGAGTGCATTTATTTATCATATATATTATCATCTGGAACCTACAATATTGGGCCATGTGGCGCATCTGTTTCTGTTTGTTGTCTTTTTATTATTTCTAACATTAAAAAATATATATCTTAATGTATATATATTTATTTTAAAATTCATTTAATAAATTATTGGGGTTATAAAAAAATGAAATCAATAGTTTAATAATAAAATGAACTTTTAGCAGTGGCCTGTCCAAATATGCTTATATAAAAGATATTCTGAGAGGTAAAAACTAAATAAATCTAACATTGTTGTTAATATTAAAAAGGTGGAATGTGTAGAAAACAAACAAACAACTTTTAAGGACAATAAATGTCATGTTTAAAGTCACTTTAAGCATGGGCAGGCCTCTGCTCAAGAACATTTTGAAGAATCCTCACAAAATTTCTAAACAAAGACACATAGAAAATACATAATCATAATTGCACAGCGAAGATGAAAGAAATTATCAGTGTTAGTTAACCCATTTATACAAATGGTACAAGCACAGGTACCTTGGCAATGTTCTTGCAAAACAAGTGTCTCTCTAAAACGGCCAGACAATCACCTAGATTACGAGTTTTGCGTTAACAGGGGTGCAGTGCTAACAAGCAGTTTTCCCTCCGCACTCACCTACAGACAACGCTGGTATTACGGGTTTTTATAAACCCGGCGCTAGCCACAGAAAAGTGAGTGGAGAGCAAAATTTAGCTCCACATCTCACCTCAATACCAGCGCTGCTTACGGAAAAAAAATCTAATACCTGCAAAAAAGCAGCGTTCAGCTCTTAACGCAGCCCTATTGATTCCTATGGGGAAATACATTTTATGTCTACACCTAACACCCTGACATGAACCCCCGAGTCTAAACACCCCTAATCTTAAACTTATTAACCCCTAATCTGCCGCCCCCGACATCGCCGACACCTGCATAATATTATTAACCCCTAATCTGCTGCTCCGGACACTGCCGCCACCTACATTATACTTATTAACCCCTAATCTGCTGCCCCCAACATCGCCGAACCCTAATACATTATATTTATTAACCCCTAATCTGCTGCCCCCAACATCACCGCAACTATATTAAATGTATTAATCTAAGTCTAACCCTAACCCTAACACCCCCTAACTTAAATATAATAATAATTAATATAATAATAATATAATATTAATATAATAATTTAAATATATCTAAATAAAATTACTACAATTCACTAAATTATTCCTTTTTAAAACTAAATACTTACCTATAAAATAAACCCTAAGCTAGCTACAATATAGCTAATAGTTACATTGTAGCTATCTTAGAGTTTATTTTTATTTTACAGGCAAATTTGTATTTATTTATAGTTATTAACTATTTAAAAGCTACCTAGTTAAAATATATTCAAATTTACCTGTAAAATAAATCCTTACCTAAGTTACAATTACACCTAACACTACACTATAATTAAATGAATTACCTAAACTAAATACAATTAAATACAATTTTAAAAAATAATCTAAAGTTCGAAAAAAAACCCCACTAAATTACAGAAAATAATAAAATAATTACAAGATTTTTAAACTAATTACACCTAATCTAATTCCCTTAATAAAATAAAAAAGCCCCCAAAAATAATAAAAAATCGTACCATATACTAAATTACAAATAGCCCTTAAAAGGGCCTTTTGCAGGGCATTGCCCCAAAGTAATCAGCTCTTTTACCTGTAAAAAAAAGTACAATACCGCCAACATTAAAACCCACCACCCACACACCCAACCCTACTCTAAAACCCACCAAACCCCCCTTAATAAAACCTAACACTAACCCCTTGAAGATCACCCTACCTTGAGAAGTCTTCACCCAACCGGGCCGAAATCCTCAACGAAGCCGGGCAAAGTGGTCCTCCAGACGGGCAGAAGTCTTCATCCAAGCCGGGAAGAAGAGGTCCTCCAGACGGGCAGAAGTCTTCATCCAGGCAGCATCTTCTATCTTCATCCATATGGCACGGAGCGGGTCCATCTTCAAGACATCCGACGCAGAGCATCCTCTTCAAACGAAGTCCAACTGAAGAATGAAGGTTCCTTTAAATGACGTCATCCAAGATGGCGTCCCTTGAATTCCGATTGGCTGATAGAATTCTATCAGCCAATCGGAATTAAGGTAGAAAAAATCCTATTGGCTGATGCAATCATGGGTGGATAATGGATCAGCCAATAAAATGCAAGCTCAATCCTATTGACTGATTGCATCAGCCAAAATTATTTTTTTACCTTAACTCCTATTGGCTGATAGAATTCTATCAGCCAATCAGAATTCAAGGGACATCATCTTGGATGACGTCATTTAAAGGAACCTTCATTCTTCAGTTGGACTTCGTTTGAAAAGGATGCTCCGTGTCGGATGTCTTGAAGATGGACCTGCTCCGCGTCGGATGGATGAAGATTGAAGATGCTGCCTGGATGCCCGTCTAGAGGACCTCTTCTTCTCAACTTGGATGAAGACTTCTGCCTGTCTGGAGGACCACTTTGCCCGGTTTCGTTGAGGACTATGGCCCGGTTGGGTGAAGACTTCTCAAGGTAGGGTGATCTTCAAGGGGTTAGTGTTAGGTTTTATTAAGGGGGGATTGGGTGGGTTTTAGAGTAGGGTTGGGTGTGTGGGTGGTGGGTTTTAATGTTGGGGGGTATTGAACTTTTTTTTTACAGGTAATAGAGCTGATTACTTTGGGGCAATGCCCCGCAAAAGGCCCTTTTAAGGGCTATTTGTAATTTGGTATAGGATAGGGCTTTTTATTATTTTTGGGGGCTTTTTTATTTCATTAGTGGTTTTAGATTAGGTGTAATTAGTTTAAAAAACTTGTAATTATTTTATTATTTTCTGTAATTTAGTGGAGGGGTTTTTCTTCATACTTGACATAATTATTTTAAATTGTATTTAATTGTATTTAGTTTAGGTAATTAATTTAATTATAGTGTAGTGTTAGGTGTAATTGTAACTTAGGTTAGGATTTATTTTAAAGGTAAATTTGAATTTATTTTAACTAGGTAGCTATTAAATAGTTAATAACTATTTAATAACTATTCTACCTAGTTAAAATAAATACAAACTTGCCTGTAAAATAAAAATAAACCCTAAGATAGCTACAATGCCACTATTAGTTATATTGTAGCTAGCTTAGGGTTTATTTTATAGGTAAGTATTTAGTTTTAAATAGGAATAATTTAGTGAATTGTAGTAATTTTATTTAGATATATTTAAATTATATTTAAGTAAGGGGGTGTTAGGGTTAGGGTTAGACTTAGATTTAGGGGTTAATACATTTAATATAGTTGTGGCGACGTTGGGGGTGGAAGATTAGGGGTTAATAAATGTAAGTAGGTGTCAGCGATGTTGGGGACGGCAGATTAGGGGTTAATAAAATGTAACTAGTGTTTGCGATGCGGGAGAGCGGCGGTTTAGGGGTTAATATATTTTTTATAGTGGCAGCGATGTCCGGTTCAGCAGATTAGTGGTTAAAAAATATTTTTTTTTTGTTTGCGATGTGGGGGGGCCTCGGTTTAGGGGTTAATAGGTAGTTTATGGGTATTAGTGTACTTTTTAGCACTTTAGTTAAGAGTTTTATGCTACGGCATTAGCCCATAAAACTCTTAACTACTGACTTTTAAATGCGGTATCAGTCTTGACAGGAGAAGCTGTACCGCTCACTTTTGGTTAGACTCATAATACCAGTGTTATGCAAGTCCCATTGAAAATATAGGATACGCAATTGACGTAAGTGGATTTGCAGTATTTTCGAGTCTGAACAAAAAAGTGAGCGGTGAGCCTGTCATTTCAAGACTCGTAATACCAGCGGGCGTTAAAAAGCAGCGTTGGGACCTCTCAACACTGCTTTTAAAGGGTAACACAAGACTCGTAATCTAGCCGAATGTAAGCTATAAATCCAAACAATATGTGAAGAAATGAAGGGTGCACATTAAATAAACCTTCTATTTTTCCATATTTATAAGAAAAGATAGTGAAAAAGAGAGAGATTGTGAGAGACAGAGAGAGATTGAGAGTGAGAGAGATAAAGAGAGAGAGAGAGAGAGAGAGAGAGAGAGAGAGAGAGAGAGAGAGATTGTGTGAGAGAGACAGAGAGACAGACATATTGGGAGAGAAACACATGTATTCATTTTTTAAACCTGTAGTGGATTGCTACTACTTCCAGAAATGAGACCAAGATTTTTTTTTTTTAATCTTTTTCTTTTTTTTTTAGATTAGTTTAATGTGACGTGAAATAAAAAAATAGGACTATTTATAAATAATTGTTTGAACTTCATATAGATAACATTGAGCTCATGCACATTAAATTATCATGAAGATAAGAGTTATTGTCTAAAATGCAAGTATGCCTAAAGAAATGAAATAAGGGGTCAGTTTTAAAAAGGCAAGATAGAAGCTAAACACATATTAAAAAATATTTCTTGTTATAGATTTACAAATAACAACAGTCAAGTGTACATCTCAAATTTTTTTATTAAAAGAGATTTTATTAAACATGTGTTTCATCAACTTTACATCGAACAATTGCAACATTTGCCAAAATTAACCACTTTCAATCAATGGCTTTACAATGATATACAATATCATTTGGTTGATATTGAAATGACAATATTTGCTCAAACTTAATCCAAAATATATAATCTAATGAATTATAAATAATACTGTAAAGTAAATAAAAACAAAAATAAAAACTGTATGTTGCACAGTCAACATTATTGCCCAAAAACTGCCTGAATATAGTCTGCTCGAGCTTGGACTCCCAGAGCATCATGCTCCAGGAATGGCTCGATATATTCTTAATACTCCTGGTTATCCAAGCTCTCCAGAACTATATCAGGGATTGTTAGGGCAATGTTATGCAACATACAGCAAATCATAAAAATTAAGGAGACTTTGGAGGGGGCGTACTGAAGAACCCCACCAGAGATGTCCAAACAGCAGAAACGGCTCTTCAATACGCCAAAGGTGCGCTCAATCACCAATCTGGTGGCAATGTGTGCCTGGTTGTAGAGCACCTCTTCCACTCCGTTGGGGTTTTTGATGACTGTGAACAGCCACAGAAGACACGAATATCCAGAATCACCTGCGTAAACAAAATAGATAATTGACATTAGCAATCAGAATTATTACAATATATCATATACATATGTTAAAGTATCTAAGAGATATTTACCTAGCAGGATTCCCTCTGGCATTTGGCCCTCCTGGAACCGATGGTAGATGGCAGAGTTCTGGAGGATGAAGGAATCGTGGTTGCAGCCAGGGAGTCTGGAGCGTACACTCATTATCCTCAACCTGGCATCACAGATGACCTGGATATTCAGCGAGTGGTTGAATTTCCTGTCCCGGTATGGCTCCTCTGTAACCCTGGGAGGCTGCACCAATATATGGGTGCAATCTATGGCCCCCAATACCTTTGGCAATCCATCCCTTAGGTAGAACTGGAGCTTGACAGCATGCCACTCCTCTGGGGTATTTGGGAAGTGGACATGATGGACTAGACATTGGTGCAAAGCATTCAGGACAACCTTCAGATGATGTGAGAAGGTTGCCTGTCTCATACCTACGCCTAGAGCTGTCACAGCCTGGAATGATCCAGTTGCCAAGAAATAGAGGACCGATAGCAATTTCAACATCCCAGGGATTGCCCTAGTTCTTTCAGTGAGTGGCTCGAGAGAAAGTCTTTGATTTCGACATAGAGCCTCTCAATAGAGGCCCTATCTAGTTGATATCGACGGATTACCTCTCGGTCACTGAGGGCATGGAGACCAATTCTAGGCAGGAAAGCCCTTGGCACTCGCTGGCGTTTTCGTTGTCGCATCAACACCCGTCTCCCTGCGTCTCCCTAATAAAAGTAAAAACTGATAGACAACTGTGACCTTAGTCGCTAGAGGGCGCTAAAATAGTAAGAGAATATAACGGGAATATATGGATAGATGGGAGACCAGCTGCACCTCTCAATACCAAAAAAATTGGATAAAAAAAACAGAAATATAAGTGTGATGAACACACAAGAGGGCGCTATAACAGCTAGGTGATGGAAAACAAAAAATGATTAGTGATGTAAACAATAACAAGCGATATATACGAATGATTATGAACAGATCATGGACTCTCACCATACAGACGATGTAACAATTGATATTCAGTCCCAAATTAATGTGCAGTGTCCATATATAAAATGTCCAAATGATGTACGCAGCACCAGTTGCTGCCAATGATGCTGCACTATCCTCCTGTGAATGCCCTCTTTTCTCCTAAATGACCGGAGGCAGATCTATAGGGGTGGAGGGGAAACAGAGGCGACAAATGTGTGTATCCAGTGTGATAGAAACCCCCCTGCACAAGTATGCTATACCCAGGGTACTCACACTTTAACTTAGCACACCAATGTGCTGGTAGGCGCAGACTGGCTATCAGAGCAAGCCAGCTAGCTCTCTCCGGTGCACTCTCTCGCTGTGGTAATCGTCAGAGTCTGAGCCGCTGTGTCTCTTTAGTGCTAATCTCCAGCACCAGCAGGGACTGGTAACAGACTAACTCCCAAGGATTGGTAATGAGGATATACTTATCATGGAATCATATGCGATGGTATAAAAAATAGATTTTAATCAGTGTTAAAAACAACAACCATACAGATTCCACAAATAGATAACAGGTATATATTCTTTGCTACGCGTTTCTCGGCTGCTTAGTGGCCGTTTCTTCAGGCATATTTGTGTAAACATTTGAATCGGCTATATATTGCCGCTCATTACCAAATCCTCCCTCCCCCCATCAGACCCAATAGGCGTGTAGCTGTCCGCCATTGGCTAAAGACACACATCCAGCTGATACTTAGTAACGTAATTTGAATGGATACATATATCAAAAAAGTTGCAAACAATGGTATAATCATACAAAATAACAATATAGTTATCTACTTGATATTGCGAGCTTCCTTATATTTCCTCCTCAAAGAGGGCCTTCAAAAGATAACGATTAATAAAGTCTCTCGATATAGCTTCCAATGTGCAACACAGCTAAAAACCAAATAGTACATATATATGTAAATGAAAGGCATCATATGAAATTAAATTTCCACTATCAAATACTTGGATATGATGCATAAATATCTATCTAGATGATATATATATTCGAAGTTGTATATAATTTTCTCATTTGATTTATTAAAGGGACCTCCTGTCGTGACAACGCTATTATAAATGAATTTATTTGTACTAATTCTTGATCCTAAGTGAAACTCTTTGCTTTTGTTCACCCTATATATCTAATAATTAAAATATATAAAATAAAATGAATATAATATTAAAAAGGTTTATTTTAAAGAATAATAGATGATAAAAAAGGAATGACTAAATCCTGCATATTTTAAAATAAACTCTATTGCACTATCTGAATCAATTTGGCGGACTATTTAGCTCCTATTTTCTATATCTATTTAAAGGTGTAGATCCTATACATATTGTATCTAAGTACAACCATCTCAAATAATGCATCTATAATGATGGTGTCTTCACTGCAATGTACTCTACAATTAAAGGGATTTTTTGCAACTCTTTATACAGTATCTAGATTCAGTGTCTGCGTTCTAGTCATGTGCATATAGAATGTATCTAAAATCCTATACTGAAATAAAACATTATTAATTTATTATGATAGTTATATACTTAAATATTTTTTGAATAATGATATATTCAGGTGAACATTTTATGAATAATACTAATTTTATTCCCCCCCCTAATTACTTGTGAGTATAATTCCCTCCTAAATTCAAAAAACATAGGTCATGGGCATAGAACTATGAATAGTATTACTACCCATACGTGTAGAAGAATAGTGTGTCATATATAAAAATATAATATAAAGTAAAAGACCCTTGATGGTCAAAGTGCTACAACTATAAGTTGTGATATCAGGAATCACCAATAATTTCTGATGTGTGAATATATAAATAATAAAATAATGACAGTGATGTGTGAGGTGTATCTACCTGATACTGCTACAAATAATAAAAATAGATTATAGACCTTATATGTGTCATAGTGAAAAAGAAAAAATATATGATAAATATGAAACAAGATTACTATGTGCAATATACAGAGGATTATTAATGATGTGAACTAATATATACTTATATGTGTATAACTAATATAGAACTAATCCCTAATCTAGATCTATAATATGTGTGTAATATTGATAGAATAATAAGAGAAAATACCAACATCAATAAAAAAGAAGTAGATGTGACCAGAAATTACTAAAAAAATGTAAATTAAAATTAAAAAGCAGCAGAGTCAATCACTTCGTTGAGACCGTCTGGAAAAAGTGATCCAAATTTATGGATCCAAAAAGTCTCTCTTTGGCGAAGCTTAATGAATCTATTGTATTTGTTGGAGGGTAAGATGCTTTCGATGGGGGTGATTTTGAAACTACATGGTTCCCCCTTGTGTTCTTGTATGTGGTGTCTTGAGACACTATGTTTATCAGATTCATATCGAATGTTTCTGAAGTGTTCACTCCATCTGGTGCGGATGTTACGTATTGTGCGCCCTAGGTACTGTATCCCACATTTGCAGGATAACACATAGATAACAAAAGATGAGCTACATGTGAGGTATTGCCCTATCTGATATGACCTTCCTGTCGTATGTGCTGTAATCTTTTTTGCTCCATGGGTTATATATTGGCACATATAGCATCTTGATTTGCCACATCTAAAAACACCTTTATGGCCCATTTTTCTATTATTATTATTTCTATTATTTGATGTATCTTTAATTGCTTTTTTAGAGATGACCACTTTACTGGGCGCTAATGATTGCTTAATATTAGGTGCTCTCCTATATACAATGCTAGGGGTAGAATTTAAGTTTCTTTTCAGTATGGGGTCTTTAAGTAAGATGGGCCAGTGTTTTTGTAATGTCTTTCTTATAAGTTTATGATTAGAGTTATATTGAGTAACGAACAGGGGTTGTTCTTTCATATTATTTTCCTTTGGTGTCTGAATATTGTTGTTATTTTTATTGGGATTAAGTATTGAAGCTCTATCTCTCTCACAAGCCTTCCTATATCCATTATTAATGATTTCCAGGGGATACCCTTTTTCTCTGAATCTTTCTATTAAAATTTGTGACTGCTCATGAAATGTATTGTCTGAACTACAGTTCCTTTTTATACGACAAAACTGACTGAATGGAATATTGTTCTTCCATTGTGAATAATGGTTGCTAGAATAATGTAAAAAATTATTGCAATCCACAGTCTTAAAATATGTACAAGTACAAATATTATAATTTCTATCAAAAGAGAGGTTAAGATCTAAAAATTCAATTCTGTCTGGTTGCACATTGGAAGTGAACTGGATACCCATATCATTGTTATTTAAAAATGTACAAAAACAGTGTGCCTCATCAATGGTCCCTTTAAAAACAAATAAAAGGTCATCTATGTAGCGGCCATAGTACACCAGGTTGCCCCACCAGTTGGAGTTATATATGTATCTATTTTCGAAATAACCCATAAAAAGGTTTGCGAAACTGGGGGCAAACCTGGTGCCCATGGCCGTACCTTTAATTTGTAGGTAAAATTCATCTAAAAACTTAAAATAATTATGTTTTAAAATAAACTCAATAAGACTAAGCAAATATTCCTTTTGCTTAGCAGGCATGTATAAGTCATCCTCCAAAAAATGTCTCACTGTAGATATGCCTAATTCGTGAGATATGTTTGAATATAAAGCACTCACATCTGCAGTTACCCAAATAGAATCTTTATCACATTTAGCCCCTTCAAGTTTTTGTAACAAATCTGTGGTATCACGAATATATGATGAAAGATTTTGAACATATTTCTGTAGGTAGCTATCTATATATCCTGATAATTTATCCGTAAGGCTATTCATGCCTGCGATAATGGGCCTACAACAACACTACAAGGTCACTATAGAAGTAGAGATGAACCCCAGAATAGCAATTTTTACTATGGTACAAAGGGAAATCAATACAATTATCAATATGATAATCATAGGACTAATACATACAATGATAAATCATTTTCCAACCCCAATCTCATTCCATTACATAACAGATATGAGCCACTCCAGACTAATTCTAATAAAGATAACTATAGAAGTCCTCATTATGATAATTCTACAGGGCCCAAAGTTAAGGGAAATGGTAATCAACAAAGGGTCGAGTTACCATCTACATCTAATGCTGATTTTTTAGGGGTGCACAATCTGGCACCACTATGGAGGAGGAACCCAGGCCCCCAAAATACACTAAATCCACCACAAAATTCTCAAAAAAAGAAAAGACCCTTTCCAAACGGGGAAGACGAGGGAGAGGGCACTCCTCAAAAAAAGAGCAACTACAGAAATTAGCAAAAGGGATTTTTAATCTATCTTCTCATCAGCTTTCTGATGATGAGATAAGAATACTAGGGCGAGGTCTGTCCTTTTGTCCACCCAACCCACACAAAATTTTTGATTTGTTCGTAGATCTAAACAAATACACAAGAAAACTGGCCTTACAAAGATATTTTTCGTTAAAAACACTTAAAAGGAAAAACATTACTGGCACACCCATCCTTACCAACAATATGAAAAGTCAGACTCTAATGCAAACTATATACATAGAACCTGACATGTTAGCGGAAGAACTATTTGAGGGATATGTCCATACCTCTCTCGCCCCCCCTTCTAGCTTTAATCCACCTAAAGATGACGTTACATACATCGATCTATTCCAACAGCTAGTTATGGAGGATCTAGAGAAAATCCCCAAATTTCCTAAAGGTCACAAGAAACTTTGGCCGCATGAGTATAGAGCCTTACAGTCGCTTGCCAATGATCCCACTCTGGTGATCAGGCAGGCAGACAAGGGGGGAGGCATAGTACTTCAAGACTACACAGACTATGTCAGTGAAGCACAGAATATTCTTCATAACACAGAATATTATAGAAAATTAGAGGTGGACCCCACACAAACCTTTTTGAAAAAACTATTGCGGATATTGGAAGATGGTAGTAGTGATGGAATACTCAATTCTAAAGAAAGGAAATATCTTACTCCTTCACATCCCTCTATCCCTTACTACTACCATCTTCCAAAAATCCATAAGAACCCTGCACAACCTCCAGGAAGGCCCATTATCGCAGGCATGAATAGCCTTACGGATAAATTATCAGGATATATAGATAGCTACCTACAGAAATATGTTCAAAATCTTTCATCATATATTCGTGATACCACAGATTTGTTACAAAAACTTGAAGGGGCTAAATGTGATAAAGATTCTATTTGGGTAACTGCAGATGTGAGTGCTTTATATTCAAACATATCTCACGAATTAGGCATATCTACAGTAAGACATTTTTTGGAGGATGACTTATACATGCCTGCTAAGCAAAAGGAATATTTGCTTAGTCTTATTGAGTTTATTTTAAAACATAATTATTTTAAGTTTTTAGATGAATTTTACCTACAAATTAAAGGTACGGCCATGGGCACCAGGTTTGCCCCCAGTTTCGCAAACCTTTTTATGGGTTATTTCGAAAATAGATACATATATAACTCCAACTGGTGGGGCAACCTGGTGTACTATGGCCGCTACATAGATGACCTTTTATTTGTTTTTAAAGGGACCATTGATGAGGCACACTGTTTTTGTACATTTTTAAATAACAATGATATGGGTATCCAGTTCACTTCCAATGTGCAACCAGACAGAATTGAATTTTTAGATCTTAACCTCTCTTTTGATAGAAATTATAATATTTGTACTTGTACATATTTTAAGACTGTGGATTGCAATAATTTTTTACATTATTCTAGCAACCATTATTCACAATGGAAGAACAATATTCCATTCAGTCAGTTTTGTCGTATAAAAAGGAACTGTAGTTCAGACAATACATTTCATGAGCAGTCACAAATTTTAATAGAAAGATTCAGAGAAAAAGGGTATCCCCTGGAAATCATTAATAATGGATATAGGAAGGCTTGTGAGAGAGATAGAGCTTCAATACTTAATCCCAATAAAAATAACAACAATATTCAGACACCAAAGGAAAATAATATGAAAGAACAACCCCTGTTCGTTACTCAATATAACTCTAATCATAAACTTATAAGAAAGACATTACAAAAACACTGGCCCATCTTACTTAAAGACCCCATACTGAAAAGAAACTTAAATTCTACCCCTAGCATTGTATATAGGAGAGCACCTAATATTAAGCAATCATTAGCGCCCAGTAAAGTGGTCATCTCTAAAAAAGCAATTAAAGATACATCAAATAATAGAAATAATAATAATAGAAAAATGGGCCATAAAGGTGTTTTTAGATGTGGCAAATCAAGATGCTATATGTGCCAATATATAACCCATGGAGCAAAAAAGATTACAGCACATACGACAGGAAGGTCATATCAGATAGGGCAATACCTCACATGTAGCTCATCTTTTGTTATCTATGTGTTATCCTGCAAATGTGGGATACAGTACCTAGGGCGCACAATACGTAACATCCGCACCAGATGGAGTGAACACTTCAGAAACATTCGATATGAATCTGATAAACATAGTGTCTCAAGACACCACATACAAGAACACAAGGGGGAACCATGTAGTTTCAAAATCACCCCCATCGAAAGCATCTTACCCTCCAACAAATACAATAGATTCATTAAGCTTCGCCAAAGAGAGACTTTTTGGATCCATAAATTTGGATCACTTTTTCCAGACGGTCTCAACGAAGTGATTGACTCTGCTGCTTTTTAATTTTAATTTACATTTTTTTAGTAATTTCTGGTCACATCTACTTCTTTTTTATTGATGTTGGTATTTTCTCTTATTATTCTATCAATATTACACACATATTATAGATCTAGATTAGGGATTAGTTCTATATTAGTTATACACATATAAGTATATATTAGTTCACATCATTAATAATCCTCTGTATATTGCACATAGTAATCTTGTTTCATATTTATCATATATTTTTTCTTTTTCACTATGACACATATAAGGTCTATAATCTATTTTTATTATTTGTAGCAGTATCAGGTAGATACACCTCACACATCACTGTCATTATTTTATTATTTATATATTCACACATCAGAAATTATTGGTGATTCCTGATATCACAACTTATAGTTGTAGCACTTTGACCATCAAGGGTCTTTTACTTTATATTATATTTTTATATATGACACACTATTCTTCTACACGTATGGGTAGTAATACTATTCATAGTTCTATGCCCATGACCTATGTTTTTTGAATTTAGGAGGGAATTATACTCACAAGTAATTAGGGGGGGGAATAAAATTAGTATTATTCATAAAATCTTCACCTGAATATATCATTATTCAAAAAATATTTAAGTATATAACTATCATAATAAATTAATAATGTTTTATTTCAGTATAGGATTTTAGATACATTCTATATGCACATGACTAGAACGCAGACACTGAATCTAGATACTGTATAAAGAGTTGCAAAAAATCCCTTTAATTGTAGAGTACATTGCAGTGAAGACACCATCATTATAGATGCATTATTTGAGATGGTTGTACTTAGATACAATATGTATAGGATCTACACCTTTAAATAGATATAGAAAATAGGAGCTAAATAGTCCGCCAAATTGATTCAGATAGTGCAATAGAGTTTATTTTAAAATATGCAGGATTTAGTCATTCCTTTTTTATCATCTATTATTCTTTAAAATAAACCTTTTTAATATTATATTCATTTTATTTTATATATTTTAATTATTAGATATATAGGGTGAACAAAAGCAAAGAGTTTCACTTAGGATCAAGAATTAGTACAAATAAATTCATTTATAATAGCGTTGTCACGACAGGAGGTCCCTTTAATAAATCAAATGAGAAAATTATATACAACTTCGAATATATATATCATCTAGATAGATATTTATGCATCATATCCAAGTATTTGATAGTGGAAATTTAATTTCATATGATGCCTTTCATTTACATATATATGTACTATTTGGTTTTTAGCTGTGTTGCACATTGGAAGCTATATCGAGAGACTTTATTAATCGTTATCTTTTGAAGGCCCTCTTTGAGGAGGAAATATAAGGAAGCTCGCAATATCAAGTAGATAACTATATTGTTATTTTGTATGATTATACCATTGTTTGCAACTTTTTTGATATATGTATCCATTCAAATTACGTTACTAAGTATCAGCTGGATGTGTGTCTTTAGCCAATGGCTGACAGCTACACGCCTATTGGGTCTGATGGGGGGAGGGAGGATTTGGTAATGAGCGGCAATATATAGCCGATTCAAATGTTTACACAAATATGCCTGAAGAAACGGCCACTAAGCAGCCGAGAAACGCGTAGCAAAGAATATATACCTGTTATCTATTTGTGGAATCTGTATGGTTGTTGTTTTTAACACTGATTAAAATCTATTTTTTATACCATCGCATATGATTCCATGATAAGTATATCCTCATTACCAATCCTTGGGAGTTAGTCTGTTACCAGTCCCTGCTGGTGCTGGAGATTAGCACTAAAGAGACACAGCGGCTCAGACTCTGACGATTACCACAGCGAGAGAGTGCACCGGAGAGAGCTAGCTGGCTTGCTCTGATAGCCAGTCTGCGCCTACCAGCACATTGGTGTGCTAAGTCAAAGTGTGAGTACCCTGGGTATAGCATACTTGTGCAGGGGGGTTTCTATCACACTGGATACACACATTTGTCGCCTCTGTTTCCCCTCCACCCCTATAGATCTGCCTCCGGTCATTTAGGAGAAAAGAGGGCATTCACAGGAGGATAGTGCAGCATCATTGGCAGCAACTGGTGCTGCGTACATCATTTGGACATTTTATATATGGACACTGCACATTAATTTGGGACTGAATATCAATTGTTACATCGTCTGTATGGTGAGAGTCCATGATCTGTTCATAATCATTCGTATATATCGCTTGTTATTGTTTACATCACTAATCATTTTTTGTTTTCCATCACCTAGCTGTTATAGCGCCCTCTTGTGTGTTCATCACACTTATATAAAAGTAAAAACTGGACTGCATTGAGTATGTCCATGCTCAAAGCTCAAAGAAATAATGAAATAAAGTGATTGAAGAGCCCCTTTTATAACACCTAGTTTATCAGCTGTGAATGATTTCAGTAATTGGATAAATGATGCACCAAACATTACCTAACAAATGACTTGCACATTTTGATTATTATCGCGTCATTTTACGAGCAATTAATTTAATAATTTATTCCAAGAAACGTATTTTCATTATTTCTTGCGTCATTTGACGAGCACGATGGGATGTCCAAATGAATGTCTGTTTAGGTCATCCAGGTGTGTTTATCAGCTGTAAGAAATGCAGGTGTGTTTGTGCCATTAACTAAATTAATTATGAATAACATATGAGTATTTCGCTGTAGTTTAATTCATATTTCTGAATCTTCTGTATTTGGATGTCAGCATTGTGAAGGTTAAAAAGGTCAGTGATTACTCTCGCCTACATTATAACACCTGCAAAAAAGCAGCGTAAAGCTCCTAACACAGCCCCATTGTTTCCTATGGGAAAACACATTTTATGTCTTATCAACCATTAATCTGCCGCCCCCGACATCGCCGACACCGGCATTATATTATTAACCCCTAATCTGCCGCTCCGGACACCGCCGCCACCACCTACATTATAAGTATGAACCCCTAATCTGCTACCCCCAACATCGCCGAACCCTACATTATATGTATTAATCCCTAATCTGCCGCCCCCAACGTCGCTGCCACTATAATAAAGTTATTAACCCCTAAACCTAAGTCTAACCCTAACCCTAACACCCCCTAACTTAAATATAATTTAAATAAATCTAAATAAAATTACTATCATTAACTAAATTATTCCTATTTAAAACTAAATACTTACCTATAAAATAAACCCTAAGATAGCTACAATATAACTAATAGTCACATTGTAGCTATCTTAGGGTTTATTTTTATTTTACAGGCAATATTTATTAAACCCTAAACTGCCGCCCTCCCACTGCCGCCCTCCCGCATCGCAAACACTAGTTAAATTTTATTAACCCCTAACCTGCCGTCCCTAACATCTCCGACACCTACCTACATTTATTAACCCCTAATCTGCCGCCCACAACGTCACTGCCACTATATTACATTTATTAACCTCTAAATCTAAGTCTAACCCTAATCCTAACACCCCCCTAACTTAAATATAATTTAAATAAATATAAATAAAATGACTATTATTCACTAAAGTATTCCTATTTAATAATAAATACTTACCTATAAAATAAACCCTAAGATAGCTACAATATAACTAATAGTTACATTGTAGCTATCTTACGTTTTTTTTTTATTTTACAGGCAAGTTTGTATTTATTTTAACTAGGTAGAATAGTTATTAAATAGTTATTAACTATTTAATAGCTACCTAGTTAAAATAAATTCAAATTTACCTGTAAAATAAATCCTAACCTAAGTTATAATTGCACCTAACACTACACTATAATTAAATTAATTACCTTAAATAACTACAATTAAATACAATTGAAAACAATTATCTAAAGTACGGAAAAAAAGACACTAAATTACAGAAAATAATAAAATAATTACAAGTTTTTAAATTAATTACACCTAATCTAACCCCCTAATAAAATAAAAAAGCCCCCCAAAATAATAAAAAGCCCTACCCTATACTAAATTACAAATAGACCTTAAAAGGGCCTTTTGCGGGGCATTGCCCCAAAGTAATCAGCTCTACTACCTGTAAAAAAAAGTACAATACCCCCCGAACATTAAAACCCACCACCCACACACCCAACCCTACTCTAAAACCTACCCAAACCCCCCTTAATAAAACCTAACACTAACCCCTTGAATATCACCCTACCTTGAGAAGTCTTTACCCAGCCAGGCCAAAGTCCTCAACGAAGCCGGGCAAAGTGGTCCTCCAGACAGGCAGAATTCTTCATCGAAGCCGGCCAGAATAGGACCTCCAGGTGGGCAGAAGTCTTCATCCATCCGGCGTGGAGCGGGTCCATCTTCAAGACATCCGACGCAGAGCATCCTCTTCCAACGAAGTCCAACTGAAGAATGAAGGTTCCTTTAAATGATGTCATCCAATATGGCATCCCTTGAATTCTATCAGCCAATCAGAATTAAGGTAGAAAAAATCCGGATAAATGAAGATAGAAGATGCCTTCTGGATGAAGACTTCTGCCCGTCTGGAGGACCACTTCACCCGGCTTCATTGAGGGCTTCGGCCCGGCTGGGTGAAGACTTCTCAAGGTAGGGTAATCTTCAAGGGGTTAGTGTTAGGTTTTATTAAGGGGGGATTGGGTGGGTTTTAGAGTAGGGTTCGGTGTGAGGTTGTGGGTTTTAATGTTGGGGGTATTGTATTTTTAATTACAGGTAATAGAGCTGATTACTTTGGGGCAATGCCACACAAAAGGCCCTTTTAAGGGCTATTTGTAATTTAGTATAGGGTAGGGCTTTTTATTATTTTGGGGGGCTTTTTATTTTATTAGGGGATTAGATTAGGTGTAATTAGTTTAAAAAACTTGTAATTATTTTATTATTTTCTGTAATTTAGTGGGGGGGGGGGTTCGTACTTTAGATAATTTTTTTCAATTGTATTTAATTGTAGTTAATTTAGGTAATTAATTTAATTATAGTGTAGTGTTAGGTGCAATTGTAACTTAGGTTAGGATTTATTTTACAGGTAAATTTGAATTTATTTTAACTAGGTAGCTATTAAATAGTTAATAACTATTTAATAACTATTGTACCTAGTTAAAATAAATACAAACTTGCCTGTAAAATAAAAAAAAAACGTAAGATAGCTACAATGTAACTATTAGTTATATTGTAGCTATCTTAGGGTTTATTTTATAGGTAAGTATTTATTATTAAATAGGAATACTTTAGTGAATAATAGTCATTTTATTTATATTTATTTAAATTATATTTAAGTTAGGGGGGTGTTAGGATTAGGGTTAGACTTAGATTTAGAGGTTAATAAATGTAATATAGTGGCAGTGACGTTGTGGGCGGCAGATTAGGGGTTAATAAATGTAGGTAGGTGTCGGAGATGTTAGGGACGGCAGGTTAGGGGTTAATAAAATTTAACTAGTGTTTGCGATGCGGGAGGGCGGCAGTGGGAGGGCGGCAGTTTAGGGTTTAATAAATATTTTATAGTGGAAGTGGCGTCCAGTTCGGCAGATTAGGGGTTCATTTTTTTTAAAGTGTTTGTGATGTGGGGGGGGGCTCAGTTTAGGGGTTAGTAGGTAGTTTATGAGTGTTAGTGTAGTTTTTAGCACTTTAGTTAAGAGTTTTGAGTTACAGCGTTAGCCCATAAAACTCTTAACTACTGAGTTTTAAGTACCAGTCTTGACAGGAGAGGCTGTACCACTCACTTTTTTGCAGACTCGTAAAACCAGCATTATTCAAGTCCCATTGAAAATATAGGATACGCAATTTACGTAAGTGGATTTGCGGTATTAACGACTCTAGCCAAAAAAGTGAGCGGTACACCTGTCATTTCAAGACTCGTAATACCAGCGTTAGGAAAAAAGCAGCGTTGGGATCTCTCAGCGCTGCTTTTTAAGGCTAACGCAAGACTCGTAATCTAGGTGTCTGTTTTTTAGATGACATATTAAATAAAAAAAGTAGAGTATTAACATTTGCAAACCTAAGTAACAAAAAGAATGCAATGTTGAACATTATGATGTGAAATATTTTTTGATATCCTTTATGTGATTCATAACACCATTTACAAATGATTTCAATGTATTTTGAAAGTGCAAAGTTAAACAGTGACATAATTGAGCAAAAGCCAAATTTTAAAGGGCATTCTACCTCCAAAAAAGCATCATAGAAACTGAATGAAAACCGTGACATTGTTTATTAGAAAAGTAATATGAGTGGCTTACCTTTTAAGCCTCCACAACGCTGCCATACAAACAGAAAATCAGAGTTCATGTCATGCTTATGTAAATATGCAGGTGTTGTGCATAATTAATTGATAGCATCATTTGTGTTGTGTATAATTAATTGATAGCATAATTGTTGTGCAGTGTTTTCATTCTCTTGCTATCCTTTGTGTGAATGTGTTTTTCTGTTTACAATCTTGGAATTGCTGTGCAGTCTTTGAATTATCTTGCTATCCTTTGTGTGAATGTGTTTTTCTGTTTACAATCTTGGAATTGCTGTGCTGTGTTTTCATTCTCTTGCTATCCTTTGTGTGAATGTGTTTTTCTGTTTACAAGCTTGGAATTGCTTTGCAGTGTTTTCATTCTCTTGCTATCCTTTGTGTGAATGCATTTTTCTGTTTACAAGCTTGGAATTGCTGTGCAGTGTTTTCAATCTCTTGCTATCCTTTGTGTGAATGTGTTTTTCTGTTTACAAGCTTGGAATTATAGAAAGGGAATGAGATGTATAAAAGGGTATACATATTTAATAATGCATTTCATTAAGTTTTATTAGGTGATATTCTTCAATCTAGAAGCATATACCATAAGATTTCTGTTTTCCGGTTCCCATTGACTACTATAGCATCCGCGACCTTTAAGGTGGCGGATTGAAAACTAGGTACGCTGCGTCGGATAAGAAGCGAGCGTAACTGTTCATTTTTTGATAACTTTTGAAAAGCTTCAATTTGTGTCAAATAACACAGCGAATACACAGAATTACTCTAGAATTCCAGAGGTTTTCGATTCGCATCGATCTGCATTGAATTGAGACTGTCGGATCGTATCTTACGTCACAAATGTCTAATCCTTGCGATCTTAAGGCTTTGATAACTACGGCGCATCAATCTCGCGACAAGTACGACATGGAATTCTGGTGCATTTTCAGTTGACACTTTGATAAATAGGCCCCATGGTCTCAATGACCGACTCGGAAAAAACACTCTTAGCTAAAATCAAGCGTTCAATCTCCAAGCAGTCAGCTTCAGAGAAACGAAATTTGGATGAAGAAAGGACCCCTGAAGTAGAAGGTCCTGCCTCAGAGGGAGTCTCCACAGAGATAGAGATGACATTTCCACTAGATCTGCATACCAGATCCAGCGAGGCCACGCAGCAGCTATTAGAATCACTGACACTGTCGCTTTCTCCTGCTTGACCTGAGCAATGACTCGTGGAAGGAGAGCAAACGGAGGAAAAAGATATGCCAACCTGAAGTTCCAAGGAACTGCCAGAGCATCTATCAGAAAGGCCTGAGGATCTTTCAACCTTGAAATGTACTTTGTGAGCTTGGCGTTCTGATGAGGCGCCATCAGATCCAATTTTGGTAACCCCCATTTGGTTGTTAACTTGGAGAACACTTCCTTATGGAGTTCCCATTCCCGGGATGGAAAGTCTGTCTGCTCAGGAAATCCGCCTCTCAATTGTCCACTCCTGAGATGTGGATGGCAGATAGACAGCAATTGTTAGCTTCCGCCCACTGAATGATTCGCGCCACCTCCTTCATGGCTAAGGAACTCCGAGTTCCCCCCTGTTGATTGATGTAAGCCACTGAGGTTATGTTGTCCGACTGGAACCTGATAAACTGGGCTAAACCAGTTGAGGCCAAGACATCAAGACATTGAAGATCGCTCTCAACTCCAATATGTTTATGGGGAGAGCAGATTCCTCCTGAGACCAAAGTCCCTGCACCTTCAACGAGTCCCAGACTGCTCCCCATCCCATCAGGCTGGCGACCGTAGTCACAATTACCCATGAGGGTCTCTGAAAGCATGTCTCCTGGGACAGATGTTCTTGAGACAGTCACCACAGCAGTGAGTCTCTTGTTGATTGATCCAGAAATATCCTCTGAGACAGGTCTGCATAATCCCTGTTCCATTGACCGAGCATGCATAGCTGTAGGGCTCTTAAATGGAATCATGCAAAGGGAACTATATCCATGGAAGCAACCATCAATTCAATTACCTCCATACATTGGGCCACTGATGGCCGTACAGCAGACTGTATAGATAGGCAAGAGTAAAGAATCTTAGCTCTTCTGACCTCCGTCAGAAATATTTTCATTGAAAGGGAATCTATAATGGTTCCTAAGAAGACCACCCTTGTAGCCGGAACAAAATAACTTTTCTCTAAATTCACCTTCCATCCATGGGAATGAAGAAAAGACAACAAGATCTCTTTATGAGATTTTGCTAGTAGAAAAGATGGTGCCTTAACCAGAATGTCGTCCAGATAAGGTGCTACTGCAATTCCCTGGGACCGAATTACTGCCAACAGAGCTCTCAGGACCAGATATGCAAATCTCAGATATTTGTGATGATCCCTGTGAATGGGAACATGCAGGTATGCATCGTTCAGGTCTATGTTTATCATGAATTGCCCTTCTTGAACCAGAGGAAATACCTCCAGTTGAACATGGAACACCCTCCTGCTGCACCTCAGACAATCCACCTCCCTTACAAAGTTTAGAAAGGACCTCAAAACCTGGCTCTTCGACTGAACGCCCATCCCCCCTCCCCCTCTCTTTGCTGAAAGAGCAACTATCCTCAATAGGAATAGTAGTCCTCTTGGCTAGTGTAGAAATCACCCCTTACACCTTGGGGACCATCTGCCATGACTCCTTGATAGTGTCAGCCACCGGGAACATCTTCATAAAGACTGGAGAGGGAGAAAAAGGAATTCACTGTCTCTCCCATTCCCAGGCAAAAATCTCCGTAGCACGGTCTGGCACTGGAAACACCTCCCCAGGGGAGGGAAAATCAAAGTAGCTATTTAATTTGCTAGATGTCTTAGGGTTGACAATGAAAGGAGTATTGGAGTTGTCCAAAGTAGCCAAAACCTTCTTTAATAAAACACGAAGGTATTCAAGCTTAAATCTGAAGGACACCACTTCAGCATCAGAAGAAGGAATTATACTATTCGAATCTGAGATTTCACCCTCAGAGGCTACCGAAGTATCCTTATCTTCCAACTTATGGGAAAGAGCAACTTAGTTAGCCTGTACAGGATCTGATACCTTACTATCTGATTCTCTAATTTTCCTCCTATGTCTCCCCTGAAGAATGGGGATGGCAGCTATCACCTCAGATACCGCCGAGAATACCTGGGCAGCAATTTCAGCCTTCAAATACACTCTATCAGGGGGTTGAGAGGAACTGCAGGGCACTGCATGTGATGATAATACAGTTTAGGACACTTGAGGAAGAGGCTGTGGCATTGCCTGAAAAGCATCATCCTGAGAGAATGGTGGCTCAGAAACAAACAGTTTGTCTTTGTACATTAGAGTTCTTTCAATACAAGAACTACATAAAGGCAAATGGGGTTCAATTTGGGAATACAAGCACAGTTTGCACTCTATAGCAGGCATAGACTCTAGGTCCATTTTGCAAATAATTACCACAAACTTTAAGAAAAAAAAAAGAAAAATATATTTTTTCAATTTGTTACTGTCCCGTTAAGACTGATTCCAGATAGATAAAAATGTTAACGCAATAAGGGCAGTCCTAGATAAATAAGCACATACATTAAGATACCTTTATGAGCAGACCCCAATAAAAAGGTTTATAACCTTAGAAAAAAAAACTTTTGTGCATCCTCTACACCTCAGCAGTGTCAGCACTAAGCTGAGGTGCCTACCTGCTCCTCTCTGCAAAGCTACGTTAAATAGGGAAGAAAAGAAACTGGAGCAGCTCCGCAATGAGAGGTCTGTAGAAGCCATTACACAGTAATAAGAGAGCGGCGCCAAAAGTAAAAGTGCGCACTGTGCCTAAAGAGAGAAGTCACGCCTCTCCTAGTGACGTTATAGACGGCTCCATATCCAAACGGCACTAGTCACACAAAAAACAGCACATATTTTCCCAAAAAATAACACATGCATCTATAAGCAGTCTAACAAACTGAGCCACCTTTTTAATAATTTATTAACACTGCTTTTCTAGGCTAACTTCACCTCCTACTTCCATTGAAGGCAAAGAGAATGACTGGGGATTGTGGGAAGGGAAGTGATACTTAACAGCTTTGCTGTGGTGCTCTTTGCATCCTCCTGCTTGCCAGGAGTGATATTCCCAACAGTAATTGATGATCCCGTGGACTCACCATATTTTAGGATAGAAATAGCCCTATTAAACACTAGAAATCATAGTATCAAATACTTCTGTGTATTATGAAAAAAAAGCATTTCAACATGTCTGAGTACACAATCGAATGTTTTCCCCAAAGCTGGAAAGTTTGTAACTGAGCTTAATAAAATCTCTTAAATACACAGAAGTTTTAAAATAAATCTAAATTAGATATTTATTGCTCAGCTAAGCTGCAGCTCTGATATTTTATATTGTCTTCACAAGAAGCTGTACTCTCTAATTATTAATGGGAAGCTTTAGTGATGTTTTCAGAATGTTAAAGCTAAAGTTAAAGGTAGAGGGGAGAAGTCAGAGTGCACTAGGAAAGCAGAGCTGATGAGGAGAGGGAGAAAAAACTATCCCTGCACACTGCTAATCTAACTGTTCCCCACACCCTGTTCTTATTACCTCTCCTCCTGACATGTCTCCCTGAGCACACAAAGCTTCCATGCTGTGCGCGCCTTCTTCTCCTTCAAGTGCAGATTCAGAGGGGTGGGGCTACTCTGTGATCCAGGTCAGGAGTGTGCTGAATTGTGCAGATGAGCTGTAAATTGGGAAAGATATTGAGCACTGCTGTGAGTGGTGTCAACCCCCCCTGATGGTATCACCTGGTGTTATCCACAGCCCCTGCACCCCCCTTGTGATGCCACTGATTCTGGTAAGCAGTAATCTGTCCCATAGAAGTCAATGGCAGCATGACATCACCATCCACATCACCAATATTGCTGCTCATCAGCATTTTGTGGCAGCCAGGGGGGGCTACTATTTGAAGTGGGCCTACACAGTTATATTGCCATGGGGACTTTAGTTTAATTACACCTACACTAACTACAAGTAGTAAGAAGTGAATACAGCGCCAACAAGAGGCCAAGGGATAAATATACTCACAGAGAGATAAAAGAAGATTATTTAATGAACCATGTTAAAAAGCATCAGTAATAAAAGACTATATATAAAAAATGTAAAAAGCACATATAAATAAAATTACAAATACAGGAATATCTTACAGAAGCGGCTCAAAGGGCCAAAGCTGATAATTACAATAAAAACAGAGGTAATAACAGGTGATCAGTGTGAGTGGTACACCAGAATAAGAGTGTATACTAATAAAACAGAATTAGCCTAAGTACAACTGTAGCAAGTGCATCAAGCAAAAAACTAATAAACAATAATACAAACAATAGTGTTCAAAATTAGTGTTACAAAAATAGTGTTCCAAAAAATAGAAAAATGCACTGCAGTGCAAAAAAAGGGGGGTAGCAAAATAATTGAGTGAGTGCAAATGGATATAAAAATGCTAGCTACTTAATCCAGTGAGGTTAAGATATACTTAAATAAAATACACAATATGCAATAACATAAAAAATAAAATACACAATATGCAATAACATAAAAAATAAAATATAAAATATAATCCAAAAAAGTGTTCAAAAAGTTGATCAACAAATGTTAGTGAAGAACAAAAATAAGTCAATCAAAAAAAGAACAAAAATAAGTCAATCAAAATTGACTTATTTTTTTGATTGACTTTTTTTTTGATTGACTTATTTTTGTTCTTCACTAACATTTGTTGATCAACTTTTTGAACACTTTTTTGGATTATATTTTATATTTTATTTTTTATGTTATTGCATATTGTGTATTTTATTTTTTATGTTATTGCATATTGTGTATTTTATTTAAGTATATCTTAACCTCACTGGATTAAGTAGCTAGCATTTTTATATCCATTTGCACTCACTCAATTATTTTGCTACCCCCCTTTTTTTGCACTGCAGTGCATTTTTCTATTTTTTGGAACACTATTTTTGTAACACTAATTTTGAACACTATTGTTTGTATTATTGTTTATTAGTTTTTTGCTTGATGCACTTGCTACAGTTGTACTTAGGCTAATTCTGTTTTATTAGTATACACTCTTATTCTGGTGTACCACTCACACTGATCACCTGTTATTACCTCTGTTTTTATTGTAATTATCAGCTTTGGCCCTTTGAGCCGCTTCTGTAAGATATTCCTGTATTTGTAATTTTATTTATATGTGCTTTTTACATTTTTTATATATAGTCTTTTATTACTGATGCTTTTTAACATGGTTCATTAAATAATCTTCTTTTATCTCTCTGTGAGTATATTTATCCCTTGGCCTCTTGTTGGCGCTGTATTCACTTCTTACTACTTGTGCATATTTTTTGGAGGTTGGTTAGGATCTCTGTTTGGATACAGCTTGGGGATTACCTTAGCGCTTGTACACACACCCTTTTTCACCTACACTAACTACCTCAGGTGATGTAGTCTCGAAACCTGGATGTCTCTGATTCAAACATATTGAACTTGTATCGATGTGTCAGAATCAAAGTGCAGCATACTCCCACTAGCATGTCCTGCTCACTACCCCTGAATGCCTATAAATATGTCAATACTAATCTACATCCCCCCTGTTCCACCTCGCTACCTCCCACCAACGCCCTACACCTATGTCAGCAAACCTACACTTACTCTGCACCACCCAGCTAACGCCCCTGACCACCTACACCTACATCACACCTAACCTATAGACGCCACGGAACACTCAGCTAAGTCCCTAATACCAGCTACACTTAAATAATGTCTAACTTACACTCTCCTGAAGTGCCCCAGCTATCTGCCTATTGTCAGAAAAATACCTCACTATCATAAATAATACTAAAAAATAAACTTTACCATTATAACTATGAAGCTACATCACTATAATTGTAATCAATGTTTAAATAATATGTCATAGAGGAGCTCTAAAATGCCAGTGGCCGGCCGCCAGTGGGCCGGCAGAACCTCACTGGCATAGCCAGGCTCCTGGAACTCAACATGGACTGGAATTGATCCCCGGTCTGTCGGTTCTAAAAAGGGGTGCCGATTGAGCAGGGTGCAGGAGATCCTTCCATTCCGATCCCCCATTCCACACAGAAGGTAGCAATGAGCCTAATCAAATTGCTGAAAAAATACTAAAAGGGCAACTTGATCCCCTGCACCCTGCTCGATTTGCACCCCTTTAAAGAAGCAACTGGTGCTCAATTCCTGTTAAAGTATTATAGATATTTTAAAAGGTATTTAAGGGTTGCTTGCTATTTCTTCAAACATAAATATATTTCTGAAAATATATGTTTATGTTTAAAATAATAGAAAGCATCATTAAATACATTTTAGTCTACAGGGAGTGCAGAATTATTAGGCAAGTTGTATTTTTGAGGATTAATTTTATTATTGAACAACAACCATGTTCTCAATGAACCCAAAAAACTCATTAATATCAAAGCTGAATAGTTTTGGAAGTAGTTTTTAGTTTGTTTTTAGTTATAGCTATTTTAGGGGGATATCTGTGTGTGCAGGTGACTATTACTGTGCATAATTATTAGGCAACTTAACAAAAAACAAATATATACCCATTTCAATTATTTATTTTTACCAGTGAAACCAATATAACATCTCAACATTCACAAATATACATTTCTGACATTCAAAAACAAAACAAAAACAAATCAGTGACCAATATAGCCACCTTTCTTTACAAGGACACTCAAAAGCCTGCCATCCATGGATTCTGTCAGTGTTTTGATCTGTTCACCATCAACATTGCGTGCAGCAGCAACCACAGCCTCCCAGACACTGTTCAGAGAGGTGTACTGTTTTCCCTCCTTGTAAATCTCACATTTGATGATGGACCACAGGTTCTCAATGGGGTTCAGATCAGGTGAACAAGGAGGCCATGTCATTAGATTTTCTTCTTTTATACCCTTTCTTGCCAGCCACGCTGTGGAGTACTTGGACGCGTGTGATGGAGCATTGTCCTGCATGAAAATCATGTTTTTCTTGAAGGATGCAGACTTCTTCCTTTACCACTGCTTGAAGAAGTTCTCTTCCAGAAACTGGTAGTAGGACTGGGAGTTGAGCTTGACTCCATCCTCAACCCGAAAAGGCCCCACAAGCTCCTCTTTGATGATACCAGCCCAAACCAGTACTCCACCTCCACCTTGCTGGCGTCTGAGTCGGACTGGAGCTCTCTGCCCTTTACCAATCCAGCCACGGGCCCATCCATCTGGCCCATCAAGACTCACTCTCATTTCATCAGTCCATAAAACCTTAGAAAAATCAGTCTTGAGATATTTCTTGGCCCAGTCTTGACGTTTCAGCTTGTGTGTCTTGTTCAGTGGTGGTCGTCTTTCAGCCTTTCTTACCTTGGCCATGTCTCTGAGTATTGCACACCTTGTGCTTTTGGGCACTCCAGTGATGTTGCAGCTCTGAAATATGGCCAAACTGGTGGCAAGTGGCATCTTGGCAGCTGCACGCTTGACTTTTCTCAGTTCATGGGCAGTTATTTTGCGCCTTGGTTTTTCCACACGCTTCTTGCGACCCTGTTGACTATTTTGAATGAAACGCTTGATTGTTCGATGATCACGCTTCAGAAGCTTTGCAATTTTAAGAGTGCTGCATCCCTCTGCAAGATATCTCACTATTTTTTACTTTTCTGAGCCTGTCAAGTCCTTTTTTTGACCCAATTTGCCAAAGGAAAGGAAGTTGCCTAATAATTATGCACACCTGATATAGGGTCAAAATACTCATTTGCCTAATAATTCTGCACTCCCTGTATAGATGTATACAATGCTTTAAACAATATGCATTGTACATGACGCCTAAGTTTTCATAACCTAAAACAAACTGTAGAAACTAGGGCCCTACACATACATATTCAGGGCTAGATTACAAGTGGAGCTCTAAATTATGGCATGCCCACAAATGGGCAAATTTGCCAGTTTGCAGGTACGATAATTAATCAGCCATTACAAGTGGCTGATTATTGCTACCGCAAGATCTCTGGTTAATTTTATTTATGTGCCCCAAATGCCACAAAAATACAGTGTAGTGTGTATTTTATTAAAAATTAAAGATAGCAGCATCTTTATTTTTAATACAATAAATTCCCTAGGCAGTATTTTGGGGTTGAAGTTGGCAGGAGTGGGGTGTAAGAAAAAGAAATGGCACTGAAAAGTGCCTTTACTTTGCAGTCTATGGGAACAATGTGTTCCCAGTAAATATATGTATATTAATATATATTTATGTGTTTATTTGTGTATATACAGTACACATATTAACACATAAATATATATGTATATAATCATATACATATATATTTAAATTTGCTGCCATTCCACCCAGAAGGTAGCAACGAGCCTCATCAAATTGCCGAAAAAATATTAAAGGGCAGCTTGATCCCCTGCACCCTGCTCGATTTGCACCCCTTTTAAGAAGCGACTGGTGCTCGATTCCGGTCTAACACTGAGTTACAGGAGCCCGATTAGGCTGGCAAGGTTTTGCAAGTCCTCCAGCATTTACCATATCTCCTTGACAAAATATGCATTGTTATGTACAATATAGATTATTTAAAGTATTATAGATATTTTAAAAGGTATTTAATGGTTGCTTGCTATTTTTTCAAACATAAATATATTTCTGAAAATATATGTTTATGTTTAAAATAATAGAAAGCATCATTAAATACATTTTAGTCTATAGATATATACAATGCTTTAAACAATATGCATTGTACATGACGCCTAAGTTTTCATAACCTAAAACAATCTGTAGAAACTAGGGCCCTACACATACATATTCAGGGCTAGATTACAAGTGGAGCGCTAAATTATGGCATGCCCACAAATGGACAAATTTGCCAGTTTGCAGGTGAGATAATTAATCAGCCATTACAAGTAGCTGGTTATTGCTACCGCAAGATCTCTGGTTAATTTTATTTATGTGCCCCAAATGCCACAAAAATACAGTGTAGTGTGTATTTTATTAGAAATTAAAGATAGCAGCATCTTTATTTTTTAATAAAATAAATTTCCTAGGCAGTATTTTGGGGATAAAGTTGGCAGGAGTGGGGTGTAAGAAAAAGAAATGGCACTGAAAAGTGCCTTTACTTTGCAGTCTATGGGAACAATGTGTTCCCAGTAAATATATGTATATGCATATATATTTATGTGTTTATTTGTGTATATACAGTACACATATTAACACATAAATAAATATGTAAATAATCATATACATATATATTTAAATTTGCTGCCATCGCTATGCTACTTACCCCCTTAACTGCGCTTTAGTTCTGATGTCATCAGTCAGCATCAGAACGAGGCTCCCATAAAATCAGCCAATCAGGGTTAAGTGGTACCCCTATATATAGAGGTTCTGTGCTTACGGAACTTCAGTGTGCTGCTGCGACCGCATGAAGATGAGGACTCATGGAAGAGAGCCAAAGAAAAGAAGATGCGGAGGAGGCTGCCAAAGTCCACCTCCATAAAGATGGGCCCCTGGTGCCTAGAACCAGAACAAAGAGGGCCCAATGGCAATCAAGGGGAGCCAGATTTCCTAGCGGTGAATACAACATTAGGGTTAGATAGGGCTTTTTGGGGGGGGGTGTTTTTTTATTTTTAAGAATAGACTTTTTTATTTTCTTTTGTAGGATAGGTTTTTTAGCTAGATTGTTTTGGGGGTGGGGGTTACTTGTGCTGTATAGGTTTTTTTTTATTGTTTTTCATTGTAAAAGAGATTAAATCACTTTACGACCATGTCCTACAAAAGACACTTTTAAGAGCTATTGTAATTTATTTTGGTGTTACGGTTTAGGGTTTGTTTTGTTTTGGGCTGATTTTTTATTTTATGGGGCATGCTGATTAGTGTTGGGTATAATTGTGTGTTTTTTATTTGGGATACTGTAGTTTATTATTATTTTTTTAGGTTAGAGGGGGAGTTAGGTGTTAGGTAGAGTAGGATTAGTTTGTGTTTGAGGTTGTGGTGGTTTAGGTTTAATTTTAATTTTTTTGCATAGATTTTTTTATTGTTACTTAAGGGGTTCAGTTTAGAAGGGGGTTAAGCTTTGGGTTAGTTTTTATTTAGGGTATGTGGCAATATAGAGGTTAATAGTTTAGTACTTGAGGTGGGCATGTGGTGGTAAAGGGATTAATAGTTTAGTACTTGCGTTGGGTATGTGGCAGTTTAGATCTTTAATAGTGTAGTGTTAGTTCGCGATCATAGGAAACGGCAGTTCTATTACAAAGAATCTTTTACTATACATTGGCAATATGGGTGGAGCTGCTGGGTATTATCTATAGGCAGCATTGCTTACCAATGGCATGTATAATAAATGCCTCTTGGCGATGCCACTATGTTGGGAGATTGAAATATTTAAACAGGCTCGCTCAACAAAGTGGTGGATCCTTTGGAATATTTCAACGCCTCGTAGCACTTTTTCAATCATCAGGGCCTGTAATGTACACTCATATTACAAGTAGAACGCGAATGCAATCACTCAAAAAAATTGCATTTTATGCTCAAACTTTTTCAGTGACCTGAAAGTTTGTGTAGAGTTTCGCCAGAGGAAGCAGTTGCACTAAACTACTCTATAATCTCTTAAACCACCACAAACCCATCACAAATTACCCCACTACAATATCAACCCCTAAACTGCCACAACCCACATAGAAAACTACCCATCTACACTATTGACCTTTGTCACAACCCCCACTGCAAAATACCCCACTACACTATTAAACCCTAAACTGCCACAACCCTCATTGCAAAATACCCAGTAACATCTACACATTCTAACCAGCTAACCAACCTTAACTGAAAACATAAAATAATTTTGCCACATATATTAATAAACATATGAAAAGACCATACAAAATTATCTAAGTGATACAGGGAGTGCAGAATTATTAGGCAAGTTGTATTTTTGAGGATTAATTTTATTATTGAACAACCTGAATGTTCTCAATGAAGCCAAAAAACTCATTAATATCAAAGCTGAATAGTTTTGGAAGTAGTTTTTAGTTTGTTTTTAGTTTTAGCTATTTTAGGGGGATATCTGTGTGTGCAGGTGTCTATTACTGTGCATAATTATTAGGCAACTTAACAAAAAACAAATATATACCCATTTCAATTATTTATTTTTACCAGTGAAACCAATATAACATCTCAACATTCACAAATATACATTTCTGACATTCAAAAACAAAACAAAAACAAATCAGTGACCAATATAGCCACCTTTCTTTGCAAGGACACTCAAAAGCCTGCCATCCGTGGATTCTGTCAGTGTTTTGATCTGTTCACCATCAACATTGCGTGCAGCAGCAACCACAGCCTCCCAGACACTGTTCAGAGAGGTGTACTGTTTTCCCTCCTTGTAAATCTCACATTTGATGATGGACCACAGGTTCTCAATGGGGTTCAGATCAGGTGAACAAGGAGGCCATGTCATTAGATTTTCTTCTTTTATACCCTTTCTTGGCAGCCACGCTGTGGAGTACTTGGATGCGTGTGATGGAGCATTGTCCTGCATGAAAATCATGTTTTTCTTGAAGGATACAGACTTCTTCCTGTACCACTGCTTGAAGAAGGTGTCTTCCAGAAACTGGCAGTAGGACTGGGAGTTGAGCTTGACTCCATCCTCAACCCGAAAAGGCCCCACAAGCTCATCTTTGATGATACCAGCCCAAACCAGTACTCCACCTCCACCTTGCTGGCGTCTGAGTCGGACTGGAGCTCTCTGTCCTTTACCAATCCAGCCACAGGCCCATCCATCTGGCCCATCAAGACTCACTCTCATTTCATCAGTCCATAAAACCTTAGAAAAATCAGTCTTGAGATATTTCTTGGCCCAGTCTTGACGTTTCAGCTTGTGTGTCTTGTTCAGTGGTGGTCGTCTTTCAGCCTTTCTTACCTTGGCCATGTCTCTGAGTATTGCACACCTTGTGCTTTTGGGCACTCCAGTGATGTTGCAGCTCTGAAATATGGCCAAACTGGTGGCAAGTGGCATCTTGGCAGCTGCACGCTTGACTTTTCTCAGTTCATGGGCAGCTATTTGCGCCTTGGTTTTTCCACACGCTTCTTGCGACCCCGTTGACTATTTTGAATGAAACGCTTGATTGTTCGATGATCACGCTTCAGAAGCTTTGCAATTTTAAGAGTGCTGCATCCCTCTGCAAGATATCTCACTATTTTTGACTTTTCTGAGCCTGTCAAGTCCTTCTTTTGACCCATTTTGCCAAAGGAAAGGAAGTTGCCTAATAATTATGCACACCTGATATAGGGTGTTGATATCATTAGACCACACCCCTTCTCATTACAGAGATGCACATCACCTAATATGCTTAATTGGTAGTAGGCTTTCAAGCCTATACAGCTTGGAGTAAGACAACATGCATAAAGAGGATGATGTGGTCAAAATACTCATTTGCCTAATAATTCTGCACTCCCTGTATATACAATGAATATTTATAGTTCCAAATGCAAAGTCACAATGATTGAATGACCCAATCTTCTCAAATGGGATAGTAGTCCAAAAGACCAGAATCTTGATGGCAGCACTCTTTCAAACAATGTGTAAGCTCCACAAAAGGATGGTAAGACGAAAGAGGCACTTCATGTGCATATCAGTCAGAATCAGCAATTTCAAAATTATGCAATTCCACACAGGGTACTCAGATTTAGGAAAGGCAATCTCTTATGCCAATAGTCACAGGCTGGATCTTTTACAGAAATCCAGCTAGATGAACTCCAGCACTGCTGAAACACAGGATCCTCAGGGTTTAGAGTGGGCAGAGTGTGACTCTCAATGGTAGCGTAGAGTTAGAACTCAGAATTTAACACAGTCCAACGAGTGTTCAATAAAAAAAAATCAAATACATTTATTTGAGTTTAAAACATCATAAAAAACACTCCTACACTGTGTCATCAAAGTGTTCAAGTTAAAACATATACAACGCATTTCTTTGTAAACACCATTTCATCAGGCATACTAAGTCTATCTGTTTATGCCTATAACTAGGGCTACACTACCTGAAACATACCCGTTCCCACTGGATTACAAGCCAATCGATACCTTTTGTCTCAGAGTTAATAAATTAATACACCTGATACATATACACATGTAATTTGTGAAATCTTAATGGGTGTCTTGTTCTAACCATCTTTGAAAGCAACAAACCAAATGTTATCACCTAAGCTTTTGCTAACCTTTATTGTAGAGCCCAAAAACCCAAAAGATGTCACACATATGTTTTTATATAGTTGCTGTTACCAGTTTTATGTAAAAAATGTAACTAAATATTCTTAACAATTATATTAAATGTGAGCGCGTAATTTAGCTACACCCATCTGTAGCATCGTGATTAGCTGGCGTCATCATGACGAGTGGTATGTAAATAAAGAGTGATACCTTATTGTCTGTGTTCACGCTGGTATGCTATTGCCTGGCCGACAACTCCTCCTTGCAAATAGAGAACACGTCATAGTCCCCGCCTACCCAAAACATTGTGATAGGCTGGCGTCACAATGGTGCATATTATGTAAACAAACAGGGAGCTGATTTACTATACCACTCGGCTGATATAAATGGTAATGATGTTTATATAGAGAAATACTAATGATAATAATATAACTATAAGACGTAGTGAACCACTATAATGTACAAATAAAATTCGCTACAAAAAGGGATACATAGACCACCTTATGTGTAAGTGTGATATGTAATATATTAAAGATTATCTACATCATATAAATGTGTGTATAATTCGCTCAATAGATGAATAAAGGTATACAGGGGAATATAAGATAGTCAAAAAAGGAGAAAGGAAAGAAAGAAAAAAAAAGGGGAATAATAATGACAAAAGTGTGGACATAGGCTTACCTGGGTACCTTTGCATAGAGAGTGTGGAATATACAACCCCCCCCTCAAAAAAAAAATCCCAATGTTGGTTGTGCAAAGCTGGGGAATGGGTAGTAAAGGTGTTATCTATCTTTTTAAACAATAACAGTTCTGGTGTAGACTGCCCCTTTAACACATACATATATATGTATAGAAGCATATACATACATACATACATATATATACATACATACATATATATGTATACATACATTTATAAAATTAACCAGAGATTTTATAAGCGCCACTTGCTACTGCAAGCTTGCAGTAGCAATAACCAGCCACTTGTAATGGCTGATTAATTATTGTAAGCCTCCATCCGGGCAAGTTTGCCTGTGTTCGGACGCACGATAATGTAGTGCTCCACTTGTAATCTAGCCCTGATTGTTTACTGCAGCTGCATCAGGGTGAAAAATAAGGAAAAAGCAAGTCACTGAGTACTCCAGGTACCTATCAGGGGATATATAGAGAAAGTTGAGAAATAATAATAACTAGGCATTAAAAAGTAAAAGAAAAACTAAACATTTAACTTTGATACTGACAATGCTAAAGACGATAGATAGCTAAATCTATTTTACAATTATTTAACTCTTGTTTGTTTAATAATTTAGTTAATGATGACATTAAGGGGTCAACCACAATTCTTCAGAAAAAGTTATCAAATGGTTTCTCTTCAAAAATCTTCATAGACTTTAATGGCATTTTTTTCTGTTAAAAACCAATAGATATGTTTTTCTAAAGTATTGTAATTGGTATATAAAGCAAGCATGGCTATAACTAAAATGCCAGTAGCCTCAATTTATAGAATGTTGTGCTCAATGTATGAGTGTTTGTAACTATTGCAATATCCTTTGTGATTTTGTTAAAAAAAGGAAATAGTAAACATACCCTTATGTTATGATACTTTAGATTCAAATTTAATTATGTTGAATTATTGCTTTAAAAAGTTAAAATAATTAGACTCAAGACGACAAAGAAGTAAAAAGTGATAAGGGATAATGGGACTATGCAATGAATAAACTTACCAAGAGAAAAGGTCACATGCTGATATTTCATAAATGTGATTAGTCTAGGGAACTATATAATGAAAATCATTGTTTTTTCTGATATATTTTTACAGTTGAGTTTGAATGTCTCAAGAGGCTGTGTCAAATCGCAGGATATACAAGTGTTACATCCCGTTATGAACGGAAAGATGGCAAGAAAATAGATAGGATTTTTCAGGTCAGTACAGATAGGCATTGCAATCCCCACTGCTAAGAAGCAACAAAGAAAATACTGCAATGAAGCTAAATTAACTGTCATGCTGGTCAATGCCCATAGGAGAGGTAAACCCAACAAATGGGATTTTACAGCTTTTTATAGCTTTCAAGAGAAATTGTGTACAACTCACAAAAGCCACAATACTTTTGGAATGTTTTCAAAATAATTTTCAGTATATACAGGTTCAAAAGGAAAATAGTAACATTATACTTAAATTATTAACGATCAGTAAGCTACTATGGCATAAAAAATGTTTGTCAAATGCTGGGCTCAGATTTTGCTATGTGAAAATGTCAAATTCAACTTCTTGTTTTTTTATAACATGATTTCAATGTATTAGAAGTGTATCTTTTAATTTGTTTGCTAATTAAAGTGTTTTACGCAAAAAAATCTATAACATCTCCTGCCTTCAGATTTAGTAAACATGTGACGTAAAAAAAACAATCGGCTAGATTACGAGTTTTGCGTAATGAGTGAAAAAGCCTCATAACGCTGCTTTTTCACTACCGCTGCTATTACGAGTCTTGCAGGTATATCAGTACCGCACACTTTTTTGGCCGTAATGCAACGTAACTACTGCAGCTTTCAAAAAGTCCTTTTTCAATGGGACTTCCATAGCGCCGGTATTACGAGTTTGCCTGTCCGGCCAAAAAGTGAGTGGTACAGCCCATAACTACAAGATCCGTACTGTAAACTGAAAGTCAGTATTTATGGCTTTTATGTTACAAAGCCGTAACATAAAACTCATAACTAAAGTGTTACAAAGTACACTAACACCCATAAACTAACTATTAACCCAAAAACTGAGGCCCTTCCGCATCACAAACACTAAAATAAATGTATTAACCCCTAATCTGCCGCTCCCGACATCGCCACCACTATAATCAACATATTAACCCCTAAACCGCCATACTCCGCATCACAAACACTAGTTAAATATTATTAACCCCATAATCTGCTGTCTCTAACATCGCCGCAACCTACATTACTGTTATTAACCCCTAATCTGCAGCCCCAAACGTCGACGCCACTATACTAAAGTTATTAACCCCTAAACCTAACCCTTAGTCTAACCCTAACCCTAACACCCACTAACTTTAACATAATTTAAATAAACATAAATAAAAAATACAATTAATACCTAAGTAATTGCTATTTAAAACTAAATACCTATAAAATAAAAGCTAAACTAACTACAATATAACTTATAGTTACATTGTATCTAGCTTCTGTTTTATTTTTATTTCACAAGTAAGTTTGTATTTATTTTAACTAGGTAGACTAGTTAGTAAATAGTTATTAACTATTTACTAACTACCTAGTTAAAATAAATACAAACTTACCTGTAAAATAAAACCTAACCTGCCTTACCCTAACACCTAACCTTACACTACAATTATATCAATTACATTAATTAAATACAATTAACTAAATTACAAAAAGTAAACACTAAATTACACAAAATAAAAAAGAAATTATCAAATATTTAAACTAATTACACCAAATCTAATAGCCCTATCAAAATAAAAGAGCCCCCCAAAATAAAAAAACCTAGCCTAAACAAAACTGCCAATAGCCCTTAAAGTTAATGCCAATTTTGATGCTAAAGTGCCAGGTTTTTAAAAATTTGATTAAAAACAGGGGCACTTTAATTCATCAAAATTTATATTTCACTCCTGTTGTGAAAAAAAAACGTACCTTTTAATCTTTACAGCAGCTCCAGTCGTTGCAAGCCATTTCTGACATCAGAAATTATGAATAGGTCATCCTACAATCACGCCCCCCCCCCACTGAGGGAATCAGTGTCTGATTCAACGCTGTGATTAGAGGAAGTCGGATTCCTCATTTTAGACCCAGGAAGAGGCTTTGTGACAGGTGGAGGAAGCTGGAGCTGCTGTGAAGATTAAAAGGGAAGTTGTTTTTTTCTCAACAGGAGTGAAATGTTAATTTTGATGAATTAAAGTGCCCCTGTTTAATTTTTAAAAAACGGGCACTTTAGCATCAAAATTGCCCAAATATCCCAAAGAAATTAGCTTTTTTACCTGTAAAAAAAATACAACCAACCCCCAACAGTAAAACCCACCACCCACACAACTAAAAACCCCCAAATAAAATCTTATCTAAAAAAACTAAGCTCCCCATTGCCCTGAAAAGGGCATTTGGATGGGCATTGCCCTTAAATGGGCATTTAGCTCTTTTTCCGCCCAAACCCTAAGCTAAAAATAAAACCCACCCAATAAACGCTTAAAAAAAACCTAACACTAACCCCCGAAGATTCACTTACAGTTTTTGAAGACCGGACATCCATCCTTAACGAAACTGGGAGAAGTCTTTCTTTTAAGGACTCTTGGCAGTTTAGTTTAGGCTAGGGTTTTTTTTTTTGGGGGGGGCTTTTTTATTTTGATAGGGCTATTAGATTAGGTGTAATTAGTTTAAATATTTGAAAATTTCTTTTTTATTTTGTGTAATTTAGTGTTTATTTTTTTGTAATTTAGTTAATTGTATTTAATTAATGTAACTGATTTAATTGTAGTGTAAGGTTAGGTGTTAGTGTAAGACAGGTAAGATTTTATTTTACAGGTACGTTTGTATTTATTTTAACTAGGTAGTTAGTAAATAGTTAATAACTATTTACTAACTAGTCTACCTAGTTAAAATAAATACAAACTTACCTGTGAAATAAAAATAAAACATAAGCTAGATACAATGTAACTATTAGTTATATTGTAGCTAGCATAGGTTTTATTTTACAGGTAAGTATTTAGTTTTAAATAGGAATTATTTAGGTATTAATTGTAATTTTTATTTAGATTTATTTAAATTATGTTAAAGTTAGTGGGTGTTAGGGTTAGACTTATGGTTAGGTTTAGAGGTTAATAACTTTAGTATAGTGGCGGCAACATTGGGGGCACCAGATTAGGGGTTAATAAGTGTAGGTTCTATTGGCTGATTGGATCAGCCAATAGGATTGAAGCTCAATCCTATTGGGTGATTGCATCAACCAATAGGATTTATTTACCTTTAATTCTGATTGGCTGATAACATTCTATCAGCCAATCAGAATTCAAGGGATGCTATCTTGGATGACGTCCATTAAAGGAACCTTCATTCTTCAGTCGCCGTTGTAAAAAGAGGAGGCTCCGCGCATCCGCTCCGGATGGATGAAGATAGAAGATGCCGTCTGGATGAAGACTTCTGCCGGCTTGGAAGAAGACTTTGGCTCGCTTGAATGAAGACTTCTCCCGGCTTCGTTGAGGACTTCTTGCTGCTTGGATGAAGACTTCTGCGGCTTTGTTGAGGATGGATGTCGGGTCTTCAAAAACTGTAAGTGGATCTTTGGGGGTTAGTGTTAAGTTTTTTTAAGGGTTTATTGGGTGGGTTTTATTTTTAGATTAGGGTTTGGGCGGAAAAAGAGCTAAATGCCCTTTTAAGGGCAATGCCTATACAAATGCCTTTTTCAAGGCAATGGGAAGCTTAGGTTTTTTGGATAGGTTTTTATTTGGGGGGTGTAATTAGTATTAATATTTGATAATTTCTTTTTTATTTTGTGTAATTTAGTGTTGGTTTTTTTGTAATTTAGTTAATTGAATTTAATTAATGTAATTTATTTAATTGTAGTGTAAGGTTAGGTGTTAGTGTAAGACAGGTAGGTTTTATTTTACAGGTACATTTGTATTTATTTTAACTAGGCAGTTAGTAGATAGTTAATAAATATTTAATAACTATTTTACCTAGTTAAAATAAATACAAACTTAACTGCGATATAAAAATAAAACCTAAGCTAGCTACAATGTAACTATTAGTTATCTTGTAGCTAGCTTAGGGTTTATTTTACAGGTAAGTATTAAGTTTTAAATAGGAATTATTTAGTCATTAATAGAAGGTTTTATTTAGATTTATTTTAATTACATTAAAGTTAGTGGGTGTTAGGGTTAGGGACAGACTAAGGGTTAGGTTTAGGGGTTAATAACTTTAGTATAGTTACGGCGATTTTGGGGGAAGCAGATTATGGGTTAAAACAGTAATGTAGGTTGTGGCGATGTTAGGGACAGCAGATTAGGGGTTAATAATATCTAACTAGTGTTTGCGATGCGGGAGTGTTGCATTTTAGGGGTTAATATGTTTATTCTAGTGGCGGCGATATCCGGAGTGGCATATTAGAGGTTAATATTTTTATTATAGTATTTGCAATGCGGAAGGGCCTCAGTTTAGGTGTTAATTGGTAGTTTATGGGTGTTAGTGTACTTTTATCACTTTAGTTATGACTTTTATATTACTGCATTGTAGTATAAAAGATATAACTACTGACTTTCAGTTTACGGTATGGATCTTGACGGTATAGGTTGTACCACTCATTTTTTGGCCTCCCAGGCAGACTCGTAATACTGGCGCAAAGAAGTCGAATTGAAAAAGGACTTTTTGAAAGCTGCGGTAGTTACGTTGCGTTAAGGCCAAAAAAGTGTGCGGTACACCTAAACCTGCAAGACTCGTAATACCAGCGGTACTCAAAAAGAGCCTTAATGCTGCTTTTTCACTCATACCGCAAAACTTGTAATCTAGCCGATAGGTAGTATAGATTAGCTAATAGTTCATAGGTATTAGTAAATAGTGGAGTTAAAAGTAAATAGTTTATAATTCATAAGAAGTAGTTAATAGTTATTTGTACATAGCTAATAAGAAATATTTAATAGTTATAAGGTTAGATTTGAAAATAGTTAATAGTACATAGTTAAAATGTAGTAGGATATAGTTATATATAGTTAATATTTTCATACATTCATCCTTTGTTATTTCTGTTTGCTCAGTAAAGTTTTCATTTATGTAAATATATTTTTTTAAACAAAGAGTTAATCACCAAAAATTTAAATTCACAAATTAAAATACATATAAATATGTCTATATCTGTGAATACATTTATATTTTTATTTGTTAAAATTTTACATTGCAAATAGTTAAATACATATCAAGATACCTGAGGAATCAGATATCAGTACAGGTAGCCCTCAGTTTACGCCGGGGTTAGGTTCCAGAAAGAATGGTTGTAAATCGAAACCGTTGTAAAACGAGGGCCACCTGTATAGTGAAATCTGATATTTCTGGCACAAATAAGTCCTGAAAAATATTGCTATAGTCCACAGATTTGATGAGTCCTCAGAACAAACATTAATCTGTTGCGAAATATCAGAAATCTTTATCATATATTTAAACTTTGGTCGCTGAATTTTTCCAATTATTTTCTTAGCTTTTACGTTTTTAAATGTGCCTTATTGTTTTATCTTCCTTAAAACCATTCTCTTGATGTCGGAAATTCTTTTCCGACATTGTGCAACAAATGTCTCATTCTGCGCAGTCAAGTTGACTATATTTGCAATGTTACTCCACATGACATCCCCTTCATGTGAGTTCTTCACCCTCCTCCGCAATCTCATTAGGTAGATATATTGTTGCTCTAAGGCGACACAAGCCTGTCTTGGAATTAGTAAAATGTGTTATAAATTCTGTCTTGAGATATCCTTACATCTATGATTCTAGAAGAGGTCTAGTTGATGTTAACTGTAAGGCCTAAGGAAGGAAGTATGGGCATATTACGGAACTGAATAGACACAACATTTTTGTCTTGGTTTTGGTGATGGAGGAACTTACAACAGTCCCTTTAGACTCCTAAGTGAACACTTTTGTGTAACCTTATTTTCTTGAGTATTAATTGAAATATGACAGTGCTACAAATAGTTAAAAAATGTTCCAAATAATAATTTATTTGTGTCTTTATTTGTTTATAATAATGGGGCATTTTTAACGTCAAAAACTTAAAGGAACAGTCTACACCAATTGTCATATAACTGCATGTAATAGACACTAAAAATCCAGTATAAAACCTTTTGAAAATGTTCTTAGAAGCTCCCAGTTTAGCATTGTTGAAAATGTTAGCCTGGGACACCCACTGAAATGGGCTGGAAAGCAAAAAGAGCAGATACTCCCCCCTCCCCTGCATATGAAAAGACCCTTTACCCAAACAGGAGCAAACTGGAGTAGGCAGACAAGAGTCTACTTCTAAAACTCTGGGGCTTGGTTAGGAGTTTGAAAAGAAGCACAATGTTATTTAAAAATAAGCCAAACTATACATTTAAAACAAAAAAAACCTGTATAGGCTATATAAATGGATCATCTACAACACATGTAAATATTTGTAGTACTTCATAACACTATGATAATGTTTAAATATTTAAAATAATCCAATTCAATATAATAGAACTAAATGAAAATGTATAGTAGGATATGTACCCTTTTTCTAGTACACTGTCCCTTTACACTCATTTGTTGTGGGCTCAAGTTGTGGCCTGTGTATTTACATAGAGGTGATTACTTTGTGCTATATAGCAAATGTAAGCATAAAAACTCCATTTAAGATTAGCATGTGAATATGTTTGAAATCTCTATAAGTGTGTTGTGATAAAAAAAAATAAAAAAATTGTGCGTGCATGAAGCTATTTCCGCATTTTATTAATGTTCATTTTGTAATATTCACATCCGCAATGTAATCAAATTATTCTAAAGTATTGCCCACGTAATTGCTGTCTAAACAGTTGTTGGCAAACTATAAACCCTCAGCCATGTTTAACATGTTATCATATTGTGCGCACACGTTTATGTAGTAGTCTCCAACATGACGTTTGCTCAGTGTACTAGTTTCAGTAGCAGTGTTCTGAGTTACCCATGTTTCAGGGTGTGCATATGGTAACATTGTGACCCAGGACAGAACACGTATATTGAGGCTGGATATTACTATTCCTGTTCCCTTCAGCACACTTAGCAGCAGGTGATGTGTCTATAAAAACATGGCCGAGGTAACAACCCTATGCTCACTCCACCAATCATTGTAATCTTCGCTAAAAATGTACATCCAATTAAAGTGACCGTTGTCCTTTCTTGTGCTGACCCTATAATTACATTTTGTCTACATGATGGATGTGTTAATATGCAGTTGTTCTAAGGGGTTTTTCTACATATTAATGGTTATCGCCATTTTAATTAGTCTGTTTTAATTGAAAAAACGTTTTCTTCTACCCTTAATTTATGACGTCACAGCCCAAGCAGGCCTTTGAACGTGTAAGTTGTGCAGCGCCAACATGAGATAATATACGCTAACCCGTAAATGATGCAAGAAAGCAATGTTTCTACTTTCTACTTGTAATTCCATGTCAAAATACCATGTGAACGGTTCGGGATAGCAAAATCTTGCCAGGACAATTTACGTCTTTGTGTAATTGCTATTTTATGCTCCAACTGTAATGGCTATTTTGGCTGAGTATTTAGGAGTACGGCATGAGCACCGGCTAGAGCTATGTTTCTCTCTAATGAATTATAACAGTTTTGTCTTGAAAAATGCCCAAGTTGGGGTTGAAACATCGACATTTTCTACTGGTTTTGTAATCATTTGGAAATAAAGATTTTCTTGGTTTGCAAAAAATCCTGTGAGTGCCCTCTAAATTTGAGAATTTCTTCTATATGCACCATTGAGGATATCACCCAGGTAGTGGAAATACCCTGGTCTTTGGAGTGCTGGGCTACCCACTAGTTACTATATATATATATATATATATATATATACATATATATATATATATATATATATATATATATATATATATATATATATACGTATATATATATATCTGTTAAGATAAAGTAACAAGAAAGAGGCGCCAATGGTGCAGATCAAAAGGTATTTTGAAATATCAAACTTATGTGAACACTAGGTACTCACAATAGGAGGAGGCACTCAGTTGTGCCGGTAGACGCAGGCTGGGTTTTAACAGCAATCCAGCTGGATGTGAAATGAAGCAAATGGAAGCAGCTCTCTATCAGCATCCGATGGAAGAAGATCTGAAAAGTGTAAGCAAGGATAGAGGCGCCTATGGTGCAGGTAAATGGTGGTACAATAAGTACTAATAGCCCACTCTACACAATGTACTCACATTTATTGAAGGCACTCACTTGTGCCTATAGAGGCAGGCTGGATTTTAGCAGCAATCCAGCTGGCTGTAACCGGGTGGAATGGCTGGTTCGTGGGTGTCAGAGTGCAGGAACTCTATAGTAGCATAGCAAGGCAGTACCAAACATAACACTGAGAGTGGATGTGTAATAAAAAATGGATTTATTTAAAACATATAAAAAAATTATTCCACTCCTCACAGTGTTAAAAACAGTTGGTACATCAGGGATACATGCGACGCGTTTCTCAGTTACAACTGTTTCATCAGGCATGTTTTTAATAACAAATCTTTACTCCTTAAATAGGGCTATGCTACTCAAAAAACACCCACATCCCTCCCCCAACAATTAGCAAGCCATGAACCAATCAATGTCCCTCACACAAGTATGGGTCGGCCCCTATGTTTCTGTAATGATATAAATTGATATAAATACTAAGATAAGAGTATAATAACTTGTGATATGACTGAATACCTGGCTGCTTCTTAAATTTTATATATGTATGTGTAACTATTTCGGCATATAATGGTAAAGTGCTGGCCGACATTTGATAATAACGAATATTCGTCAAATCTATGTTTTGATTGGGCGTCCTAGCCGTCACTCAAAGTGTGTTAGTAAAAACCTGTGCTTAATGTTTGTGATTCGTCCATATGGCTGTCAATCAAAGCTACTCGTCAGTTGTTGCTAGTAAGTTAGGCTACCAATAGAAAAACTAATAGCAGGCGTGCCCCTAATCTTTGCTGACATCGGTGTTGACCTACAATAAACGCCCACCGAGGGAGTGTATTGGTTGCTACATAGTGATAGGATGCTCCATGGTGATTGTAAACAATGTATCCCATTGGTCCCGATGCCGGATACAATATTGAGGCGAGGATCATTATTGGTCAGTTAAAAATGTAAACACCATGCTCTATTTTGTCGGACCCCGAGTAGTGTCAGTCTGAAAAGGAGCTATCCTTCCACAGAGTGTAGTAAATGCAAGATATATATACAAATGTGTAGATATAAACCTAATGTGGATAAAATAATAATATAAGAGAAGGGTTTCAAAGTTTTAATTAAAAACGTGGTGTCATGGCGTGTGCAGTGATGTTAGTGTCCGTGAATAGTGCTATGTAGTTATTCGTATGATTGCATCCACAACCTTTGAAGTGATATGTATGTGAATAAATATCGCCATACATTTGCACATACTAATGCATCCAATGCCTCAATAGATGCAACATATGTGGCATCTATTGAGGCATTGGATGCATTAGTATGTGCAAACATATCACTTCAAAGGTTGTGGATGCAATCATACGAATAACTACATAGCACTATTCACGGACACTAACATCACTGCACACGCCATGACACCACGTTTTTAATTAAAACTTTGAAACCCTTCTCTTATATTATTATTTTATCCACATTAGGTTTATATCTACACTATACACCTCGTTCAGGCAAACCCCTGAAGTACTGGGCAGTTAATAAACTGAGATTTCCAGCTCTGGCTAAAATGGCCCAAAAATATATTTCTGCCCCATGCAGTAGTGTGAAAAGTGGAAGACTATTCCACTTAGTGTCAAACATCCTTACTGATAGCAGAAACAGAATTATAGCTGAACATGCAGAGATGCTTCTGTTCAATAAAAAGAACTTGCCACTAACTTTTAAAAAATATTCAAATAGCTAGATTGCCTGTTATACTACTAGTTCTCATCTTGAACAAGTATGTTCAAAACATACTGTACTCTGAGGACTGAGAATAAAAAGCAGCCCTGGAAAAATATGAAGACCAGTCCTAGTCAAAAGAATTCAAATGCCCCATTTTTCTCAAAGGGGATTACTGGGACACTCCTTTCCCAATATTTTTTCCAGAATTAAATTATATTACTTTGTATTAAATACAAATGTCAGATTGATGTTATATAGGCAACATATAACCCAATATCATCCAGTAATCACCCCTTTAAATTGTAGCTTTCCAGCCACAGCTGCTGCAGCTGTTATTTATTGTTGTCATTATTAATATATTTGATTGTAATATTTTTTATTTATAAACATGTTCCGTTGAACTTTGTGACAACAAATAAAACTGTTTTATTATTTCAAAATGTCTTTTGAGTTACAGTTCATAATTATAAAGAAGCTATCTTAAATCATTAGTCTGCATTGTGCTTGAAAAACTGTCATGATATTAAAAAAGAAGTATCAATAATTGGTATCGGTGAGTATTTGAAAAAAAAGTATCGGTACTTGTACTCGGTCTTAAAAAAATGGTATTGGTGCAACCCTATTTTTTTATAATTTAAATATTGTTGAGCAGAGAAGTTGTGACCACTTTCTTCTGTGAGATATTAATTTCCTGCACTGGTCTTCTCGAGTCTAGAACAACATAATATAAATCATAGAAGTATGTCCCGTTTGATAAATTAAAGTTAAATGGATAGTTAAAGGGAAACAAAACCCATTTTTTTCTTTCATGGTTCAAATAGAGCATGGAATTTTAAGCAACTTTCTAATTTACTCCTAATACATTATTTTTTTTCATTCTCTTGCTATCTTTATTGGAAAAAGCAGGAATGCAAGCATAGGAGCCGGACCATTTTTGGCTCAGCACCTGGGTAGTGCTTGCTGATTGGTGGCTACATTTAGACTTTTAAGTGCCTTTTTTTTTAACACCCCACACTAGCCACTTTTAACCCCTAATAACTACCTAGTACAGTAGTTTTTTATAAAGAAAAAAAGGATGCTTTTTTTTCATAAAAAACTAAAAGACCCTAGATTTTGGGGGCATTTGGGGCACTTTTAGAAAATTAACCAGAGCTCACAGTAGCAATGACCAGCCACTTGTAATGGCGGGTTATTTATTGCGTGCCTGCAAATGGGCGAATTTGCCTGTTTACGGGCGTGCGATAAATTAGCGCTCCATTTGTAATCTAGCCCGATATAAGTTAAAAGTTGAGGAAAAATTAGAATTTTGCCAGAATGTATACGTTTGCCATGTCTCAGTTAAATATTTTGTATATAATAATGACAAAGGTTTGTTCTGGTTTTTATTTATGATTTTCATTTACTTTCTTATTTATTGTTTTTTGATAATATATAATTTATTTTCAAGCTTCAAAGTTTTAGGTTACTTGTTAAGGAAACATATTCCTCATTGTTACAAATTGCTATAATAGAAGTGTTTTTATTGATCTGATAGGTTGTAAAATTGATTTGTATCTAATGAATCATTAGCCTCTGATGAAGCACATGTACGTGTTTTCTGTTTGTGACCTGCATTGGTACCAACCTGTACAGAGTACTGTTTCAATACTTTCCGACACTACTTTTGCACAGCTTCTCTTTTCATATTATCTGTTGTCCAGCCATTCAGGAGTACTGCTTTTAAGAAGCTCCAATTATTGAACTCACTGCATTAATCCCAGCACATAAATATTGTTGCATCCAAATCAGTATTGAGACCGGCATAGTCATTACTAATCAAGCTCCCTAAGCCAATTGGGATACACCTTATTCATGATGCAGGATTTCTGTACTGGAGACAGCCAGAAAGAGCACACGCCCACCATTCCGAAGGTTTACCTGGCCCTGTGGTTGATCGGCTCTGACACAGTAGGAAGGGTCAAAGTACCCAGCATTCACTGAGTCCTGTAGGAGGTAACTTCAACACTGAGGCTGACCTTTATAGCCATGTTAACTACGGACATATCTATAAAGCTGCTGGCATTTATACTTTCCATTTTTTGGGCTGCTTTTCTATTAATATGTTCAACAGCAAATGGTTGCTTACATTCATTAGGAATACTGATTTGCTTCTATAGTTAAAGGGGTATGAAACCCCCAGAGCAGGCAGACAGGTTCTGGAGCAGCGGTCTTTAGACCGCTGCCTCATAACTTTTGTTTCCGGCGAGCCTTCAGGCTTGCCAGAAACATGGGACATCAAGCTCCACACGGAGCTTGATAAATTGACCCCTATGAGTGGAGCGGTACTTTGTTCTCCCAGTCGTGCGTTAACTTTGCTAAAGGGAGGCTTTTAGTGCATGTATTTAAAGTTGAAAGTTTTTGCACGATTGCTAAACCAACACATACAAAAAGTCAAAGTCCAAATATTGCGACTGCGTTAACGTATTCTCCCATATACTTCAAAGGAGCACAAAAAGTGGAAAAAACCTAACACCCTTACTTGCGCATATTTTCTCAAGTGCGATAACCCAACATGAAATATGTTGCATTCCAATGTTTTTTTTACATAGAAGAATATCTATTTATTCATAAATATATATATATATATATACATATATATATATATATATATATATATATATATATTGGTACAATATCTATCTATCTATATATCATCTATATATCTATCTATCTATCTATCTATCTATCTATCTATATTTATAGTTATAGATATTTAAAGATATATATATAGGCATATCTATTTTAAAATACTTAGAACATATTACCCTTTATGTGTTTATACACCTGATACCTTACATGAGCCCTTATCACTTTTTTATGCAATATTTTTTTTAAATGTTATATATTAGACAGTGTAAATAGGATTGTAACTGTACTTTTAAATGTATTTTTGATGTTGTTTTCCACTTTTTAGTCAAGTGTAACAGTTAACCAGAGTTCTGAAGTCGCACCATCCAGAAACGCATTCAATTCAGCTGCGCTTAAGCGAAACTATTTACTTTCAACTTGTAATACGCATGCTTCATCCGATGCATACAAAGAGCTGCAAAGTACAGATAAACCACTTTTCGCTTGTGCACAACTGTTAACACACCACTTGTAATCTAGCCTTAAATAAAGAGTGCCAGATTACAAGTTGAGCACAAAATATCGCTTACACGAAAGTGATATTTGCACTCAACTGAGTAATATGAGCGTGCACAAATGTGCGCTGGTATTACAAGTTAGGTTCAATGCAAACACGACCTCACATTCACATTACACGGCAGCATTGCGCTCACAAGAGGACGCTCCCATAGGCTCCAATGGGACACGGCATGAGAACTAGCCAGCAAAGGGGTAAGTCGTGCAGCGATGGTTAGCAAATGTAACTACATGTGTATATGCTTATATACATATATATTTATGTGTTAATATATGTATAAAAGCAGATACATATATATTTACTGGGAACACACAGTTCCCATAAACCGCAATGTAAAGGCATTTTTCAGTGCAGATTTTTTCTAACACCCCTCAGCCGCCACTTCTAACCCCTAGAAACTGCTCTGTGCAATATCATTATATGGTTAAAAAAAACTAATTTTTTTCATAAAAAAATAAAAAGACTCTTTATTTTGGGGTCAACTGGGCAACTGTTAAATTTAACCGTTTGGGGGCTCAAGATAAATTAGCACTCCACTTGTAATTAAGCCTTAAATATGGTATAAAATGTATTATTTGAAAACAATATAACACTTAAAGTGAAGGTAAAGTTACCTTGATGTTGATCTAGAATATCATTCTTTCTTTGAAATCAGTATGACTTTCATTCATCACTTTTTTTTAATTTCACTGTAAATAAAGTTATTGCTGTTTTAAATCATGTATTGAAGGTCCGCAAAATTCAACCCGTTATTTTTTTTTTTTCTGTCTCTGTCATGTTTTTTTATTACCCAATTGAAAATCTGGCCGTTAGGCGGCCGTCACTACACATCATCCGCCTCCTAGTTGATCTGCGCATGCCCAGTCATTTTTTCTGTTTATGTCGGAACCTGTGCTCCCATTTCGCGCAAGCGTATTTATATTATCCCTTCTTGAGAGAGGATTTGCCTATTAGCGCATGGGCAGTAGGTAGTGAAACTGCCGATTTGCGCAGGCGCAGTCAAATGGAGCCTTGTGAATGCGCTTTTGTGAGACGTATAGAGCGGGTGGAACCGCTCTATACGTCACAGTCCAGAAAAGAAGGAAATAGGGGTTGGGAGGAGTTAAAATAGAAACGGTAAGGAACTATAAATATGTTTTATTTGCTAAATATAAACGAAACAGATATAAAAACTTAGCGATTAGATTATGCAAATATATACATATTTATTTGTGTGTTTAAAATGTTCAAACTTTACCTTCACTTTAACTTTAAATTAACTTTAACATATAATCCATTTAAAAATCCTGAATGTTTAAATGATCAAGAGCAAAAATAAACTAAAACTTAAGAAAGTTGCGTGACCAGTTAAAAGTCAAATTTGTTAGACTGCTAGAAAAAAAGTTGTTGCCTAGAAACTAACAAGCAGTCAAACTTCTGCTATCATATAATGATCTTTTAACAATCAAGTTATTTAATATTATTATCTTGCATTTATTATCAAATTTATATTTTCAATAAGGTTTCATGTACTGTTTTTAATTATTCATAACATATATTACTTGTTTGCATAGTTTTTTATGCTTACTACACAGTATAAAGGGTGTCAGTTGGGACTGCTCTTATTAAACCTTAGGAAATGACTAGTTCATTAGCGTTGAGAAACTAGTTTTATTATTAAATACGATTTTTATTATGAGCTGGTAGCAATGATTACTTCTGCTTTGACTAACAAGTGTTAAAGGGACAGTCTAGTCAAAATAAAACTTTCAAGATTCAGATAAGGCATGCAATTTTAAACAACTTTACAATGTACTTTTAGCACCAAATTTACTTTGTTTTTTGGTATTCTTTGTTGAGAGCTAAACCTAGGTAGGCTCATATGCTAATTGCTAAGCCCTTGAAGTCCGCCTCTTCTCTCAGTGCATTTAGACTGTTGTTCACAGCTAGACAGCTCTAGTTCATGTGTGCCATGTAGATAACATTGTGCTCAGTCCCATGTGTGCTATGTAGATAACATTGTGCTCAGTCCCATGGAAATTTTAATGAGTCAGCACTGATTGGCTAAAATGCAAGTCTGTCAAAAGCACTGAGATAAAGGGGGCAGTCTGTAGCGACTTGGATACAAGGTAATCGCAGAGGTAAAAAGTATATTGATATAACCGTGTTGATTATCTTTTTAAACAATAACAATTCTGGATAAGACTGTCCCTTTAAGTCAATCTTGGTGACAGTTTTGTGTTTCAGGTAGGAGGACATTACAGTTTAGCCTGGTGTCAGTCAGCTGGGAGACCGATAAGAGATGTCGGCAAGTGTATTCTGCTATTTGATGCTTTCTCTTTTAAAGTGTGTGTATATGCTTTCATTTTTTTTTTTTTTGCCTGATGACACCCTCACTCATTTTATAAGTGAAGGCTGAAAAAAATAGTAAAATACAACACTGTGCATTAATCAGCAAAATATATGTATTAAAGTATTTAGCCTTTGAAATTGTATACATTCCTTTAGGAAAGGTTGTAGTTCTCAGTATATGTATATCCCTTTAAGATCTTCAGCTTTCCACAACAATATCCTCCAAATAAGTGAATGTGAAAATAGTGAAATTCTGTGATACAAATTGGTGTACAATTGCACTACAGGACCATACTCACATACTGGAGAGCTAACGAGGGAGCTCTCAGCAATATGCTCTCAATACTGTCCCACTCCTGCACTGGTCAGATAGGTAACAGGAGACCACAGGATCCAGAGTAAAATATTTATTTTAAAACATTAAAAGCATCATTAGAGGACAAGATACAAGCACTTTAACAGGATAAGGACAGGTAACAGTACAAATTAGGTTTCGGCAAAGTAGTGAAATGTACAAGCACTATTCACAAGGAATATCTGGGGGATTCCTCCAGGGGGTTCCCTAAGAATATAATAGTATTGTGATAAGAAGCAAGCACTAGATATGCTTAAAATTAAATCTGTACACAGGAGTTATAGGTATATAAATTTATTATCTGAGTATAAACTATAAAATACAATATTAATAATACATGTGTTGACACATTAACATAAAAACTATAAAAACTGGATGTCCACTTTATCTGAATATAAAAAGTCTAAAGGCACTGTGTTTCTTTTTAAGATACTTACAAGTTTCACAGCGTTATATATTACACAGTTGTGCTCAGCGGCACTCTTTAGATATCGCAATGTCTTTGCATCTATGTGACCTCTGCAGTATTGCCTCTTAAGCCTTAGGCTTACCTTTAATCTTCATCCGAAATATCAGCTCTCTGTTCTATGATTACTCCTCTCGGAGCTCTCTATCAGTCTCTTTGTGTGGCTTCCAACCTCTGTGGGCGGGGTTATGTCACAACGTAACTCAGCGTTTCTGCTGTGGTCTCCGTTTTAATTATTCAGCCTCCTTAGGTCTTTTATTCTTGCTTGAGTCTTTAATGTAGACTTCCTGGCTTTTATTGGGCTGTTTTATCTGTCTGTGGTAACTGTATTTGATCCAAGTCTTCAGCTGTGCTTGTGTGAGAGTGAGGCTCCTGGGATCCTCTGTTTTCTCCTTTCCGACAATGCTGACAGCTTAGGTGTCTCTACTGATTGCAGACAATACACTTTCTTCAAACTCCTCTTAACTGCACAGTTTTAGTGGGTTTGCCTTTATTCCACGTAGGTATTATAGCAATCCTTTGTTTATGAGCAATCGTTTCACAATCACATCAACCAGTTTCACCCCATACAAGGGCTTTTTCAAGATGTGTTGGTGTGATTCTGATCCTTCCTTTATAGGCCTTCCTCTCCATCCATAGGCGGATTTTTCAAATAGGGGAGGAGCTCCAAGAGGAGAACCTCCTAGCAACTTTTGATGTGACCTCACTATACACTAATATATAACATACACTAGGGGTAAAGGCTATCAGTAAATATCTAAATCATGACAAAGACCTAGTCACAGAACAAACACACTTCCTACTAGAGGGCAATAAATTTATTTTGGAAAACAATACCTTTTCATTTGACGGTAGAATGTATGTTCAAATCAAAGGGACTGCAATGGGTACCAGGTTTGCACCAAGCTACACAAACCTTTTTATGGGAAGCTGGGAAACAGATTTTTTGAGTTTGTGTGGCTTGGTGAAAAACCTGGTACTGTACAAACGGTATATAGATGATATACTAATCATCTGGAAGGGTAGTGAGGCATCCTTACAGGAATTCTTTCTCTCAATAAACACTAATGACCAAGGTTTGACCTTCACATACAAATTTAGTAATGAGAAAATCTCCTTTCTAGATCTAGAAATAGAAATAATAAACTCCAACTTTGAGACCTTTTTCAAAAAGTTGACGCAAACAACTATATTCATGCCAAAAGCTTCCACTTAACAAGGTGGAAGGAGAATATTCCAAAGTCCCAATTCCTAAGAGTACGAAAAAACTGCTCAAAAATGTTAGATTATGAAGAACAGGCCAGTATTTTAAGAAAAAAATTTTTATGACAGGGGCTATGATGAAAAAATCCTAGAGCAAGCATATGTTGATTTAAAAAAACAAAGATAAGGACGGGAATGTTGTGGAGGATCAGAATATTAAGGTCCCTGTTATTACCAATTTTAATGGACAACATAGAAAAATGGAACAAATTATAAAAAAACACTGGCACCTCGTCAGAGAGGACCCCATTATAGGAGATAGAATAACTATGAATCCTGCATTTATTTATAAAAGATCCCAAAACCTGAAAATGTTGCTGGACCCAAGTGAGTTTAAAAATACAAATAAAAACAGTAGACAATTAGACTTGGAAGGTAAAGAAATAAAAGGCTTCTTTCCCTGCTTTGTTATAAATCTTGCCATTTCAGTAAAAAAGTAAACATTTTTACATCAAGCCAAATTAGGGAGACTTTTGAAATAAAGGACACTACAAGATGCACAGACAAGGGGGTGGTTTATATAATTGAATGCAGCTGCAAAAAACAGTATTTAGGTGAAACCACCAGAACCCTCAGAGAACACATTCAAGAACATCTGTACATCATAGAAAAGGGTAATATAGTGATACACTATATAAACACTTTTTGGAAGTTCATAACAACAGATTAAAGGACCTCACTTTTTGGGGGGCAGTAAAGGTAAAGCCAAACTGGAGGGGGGGACTTTGAAAATAGAAGCAGAACTAATATACAAAATGAAGACACTACACCCCTTTGGCTTTATTTCTGAATTTGATGTTACCGCCTTTATGTATAACTAAGAAGCAAGCACTATGAATATAAGAACCGCATATACTATTAAAACGACCACTAGTAATAAGAAAATAGCTCCTCCCCTATTTGAACAATCCGCCAATGAATGGAGAGGAAGGCCTATAAAGGAAGGATCAGAATCACACCAAACACATCTTGAAAAATCCCTTGTATGAGGTGAAACTGGTTGATGTGATTGTGAAACGATTGCTCATAAACAAAGGATTGCTATAATACCTACGTGGAATAAAGGCAAACGCACTAAAACTGTGCAGTTAAGAGGAGTTTGAAGAAAGTGTATTGTCTGCAATCAGTAGAGACACCTAAGCTGTCAGCATTGTCGGAAAGGAGAAAACAGAGGATCCCAGGAGCCTCACTCTCACACAAGCACAGCTGAAGACTTGGATCAAATACAGCTACCACAGACAGATAAAATAGCCCAATAAAAGCCAGGAATTCTACATAAAAGACTCAAGCAAGAATAAAAGACCTAAGGAGGCTGAATAATTAAAACGGAGACCACAGCCAAAACGCTGAGTTACGTTGTGACATAACCCCGCCCACAGAGGTTGGACACCACACAAAGAGACTGATAGAGAGCTCCGAAAAGAGTAAACATAGAACAGAGAGCTGATATTTCGGACGAAGATTAAAGGTAAGCCTAAAGCTTAAGAGGCAATACTGCGGAGGCCACATAGATGCAAAGACATTGCAATATCTAAAGAGTGCCGCTGAGCACAACTGTGTAATATATAACGCTGTGAAACTTGTATCACTGAATGAACATGAAGTATCTTAAAAAGAAACACAGTGCCTTTAGACTTTTTATATTCAGTAAAGTGGACGTCCAGTTTTTATAGTTTTTATGTTAATGTGTCGACACATGTATTATTAATATTGTATGTTATAGTTTATACTCAGATAATAAATGTATATACCTATAACGCCTGTGTACAGATTTAATTTTAAGCATATCTAGCGCTTGCTTCTTATCACGATACTATTATATTCTTAGAGAACCCCCTGGAGGAATCCCCCAGATATTCCTTGTGAATAGCGCTTGTACATTTCACTACTTTGCCGAAATCTATCTACTTTTGGGATTGTTACTAGAGGGAATCCCTTGTACTTAGCAGAGGGGTGAGGATTCTAGTGCTAGTCTAACATCTTACCTGTAAAACTAACAGTACAAATTAGATCTAAAGCACAAAGACCGCCATGGCCGCTCAGCGTCCTTAGATGATTATGGATCAGGTATGCTCCGTTACTATTCGAAAGACTCGCCTTGTGTGCTATGTCAAATTGATGAAAAGCTCTGATGTACGTTTCCCCCTTAAGGGCTTTTATATTTTATAATTGAAGGCTGTCAACAGCTGCATAAATCTAAGAAAAATATTCAAATATATCAAATGTGTTATTTGCTTAGCATAATACAGCTGTTATTATGTTAATGCTTTTCCTTTTTTTTTTTTTAAATGTTTTAATTCATTTTTTCATGTATTACACATAGCTTCCAGCCCCAATTGTCTGATATTCCTCCAGACACTCAACCAGGTTAGACTGACTTTTAATATCTCTTTTAACTATTAAGATTTAGTTATGACATTACAACATCTAGTAGTTTATGTTTTCTTCCCTGTAATGTAAACCCCTTTCCAACACCCTCCTATTGACTTTAAAGGGGCATTTTATCATATATTTAAAGGAGCAGCAGTTAAATATGACAAATACAGTATAGTTTTGTGTGAAAAAAACTAAACATAAAAGGAGAATGAGTTCTATGTAATAATCAGCTAATGCTGCTGCAGAGCCCTTGTGGTGCAAGCTCACTTATGCAAGCCTGCTTACTGCAAGTTGCAAAGCTATAGTTACACAGCCTCTGCTTTTTAACCTCTCTGCTACCTCAGAGGCTGTAGAAATAAAATATCTTTAAACTCTCTTGTCCAGGGTGATTGACAGGCCCTGCTCTTACATGACTAATCATAAGAGAGCAGTTGTGTGATTGCACAAGCACATACTTGTCAAGTAGAAAATACAGGCAGCAAAAGTACTGTATCTGCTTCCCATTTGCCACAAAAACTGACAGACAGGTTCTCAAGTTTTATTAGTACATGGGACCTAATTTTATTTAGGAAAGCAGCTAAAAATAATTAATTATATTCAAAGTGGCTGAAGGAACACTCTTTCATATGGGATGGGCTCTCTCTCTCTCTCTCTCTCATCATCCACTGGAAAAAGAAAGAAAGGCAGTAATTGTTTTGCCATTGAATACCTTTTTACTTAAGCCATTAAAATAGTTGCTAATTTGAAAGCAGCTTGGAATATTTAAAGGGTTATTAAACTATTATGCATATGGAAGAATGCCAAATCCATGTTTCCAGTGGTTTATGCTCATTAGCCTAAAACTCTAAGTAGCTGCGGTCTTAAGACTGCTGCTCTTTATCCTCTCACAAGGCTTGTGGAGTTAAATCATCCCAATAAGATCCGATTGGGATGTTTGGCAAACCCTGCTCTCAAGTGAGAGCAGGGGAGTGGCTGCACATGCAATGCTTGTGCAATGTTAAATTCTGGCAGTGGATGCTGCTCTCTCACCATGATGCCCAGTAGACAATGATCCCAGAGGCTAACCTTTTTTTTCCAGGCTTCAATAAATTGGGCCCTTTAATGTGAATTTTAGAGGAGTTAACTCTTAAGTGCTCAAAATTCTGACTGTGTAGCAATTTCCCCAGGACAATATATAAGGACATGTTTGATCAGGAATGTCTTGTCAAGCTATATAAATTATTTTAACAATACATATGGGAGAATAACAAGGATAAGACCATAATAAAGGGCACGGATCTTCCCAGCATACGCGTTTCATGCAAAATCACCACACTTGATCACTGCACAAAGAGAAGTGCCATGTATGGCCAATAAATATCTTCCATACAATCTTCCAACACCTTATATTAACCCCTTAGTGGTCCTGTGACACAACTATACTACTAACAATCTTGAATTATATTGCTTAAATACAAATGTGCATCATTTTCAAACAAACTGTACAATCTATTTTACAAATATGTTTACATATTTTCAAAATTTTAAATCTATTTAATTGAACTTCTTTTTTTACTCAAAATCTGCTCTCTATCTCCCCCTCTTATGGAAATAGAATTATGGTCTATAACCTGTATCTTTTTCTCTGAGTCACATCAGAGGAATGAAAGCTCTTAAAATGTTTGGCTACTGATGTAAAAACATCTATGTTCTTAATATCCTGTATGTGCTCCTGAATCCTGTCACATAGTTAGTTTTCCCTATGTACTGTATTAAACATTGTTTGCAAGTCAAAATGTATACTACTAAGTTGTGTATTGTTTTTGAGTCACACTGGATACAAATGTTTTCCCTGTTTTTATATATTCACATACACTAGGCTACACCTTTTGATGCCACATTTATAACTACCCTTTCTCTTTGTAAGCCAAGTTTTCTTATGGTAAAAGAGAAGGGGATAATATATCTCCTACTGTTTGTTTAAAGATAATCCCATATCTTTTTTCTATAATTGTTTTTAAAGTTGGATCTGCATACAAAACAGGTAGACATTCCCTAATAATTTGACATATCTTATTGTACTCAAGACTGTACTGTACTGTTGTTACAAACTTCCCTCAATCTAACATCTATTTCTTGTGCGCTAACCCGACAGGAGTTATTAATATTTTTAGATTCCAATGTTCTTCACTTGCAGAATAATGTTATTTTTATTGTAAATAAACATTTTTTTATATATATATATATATATATATATATATATATATATATATATCTGTATATATCTAAACCAGCACATCTATTCTTATAGATATAGGCATAGACATCTATTTTACATTAATATTATCACCTATATATATAGAAATATATATTTAATCATAAAAATTTAATTTTTTGTATGTGAAGAACATAGGAATGTAAAATATGAGTAACCCGATTCATGTATTGCAATTTAGGTCTAACACAGTGGCGGGTTAACACTAATCTCAGAGCGTGTATTTTAAATATTACATACATACTGTAAAAAATATATATATTGAATTGATTATTTAGAATTGTTTACAGTATGGGGGATATTTATCAAAGGTCTGGCGGACCTGATCCGACAGTGCGGATCAGGTCCGCCAGACCTCGCTGAATGCGGTGAGCAATACACTCTCCGTATTTAGCATTGCACCAGCAGCTCTTGTGAGCTGCTGGTGCAATGTTGCCCCCTGCGGATTCACGGCCGCAGCAAGGGGGTGTCAATCAACCCGATCGTACTCAATCGGGTTGAATTGCAGCAATGTCTGTCCGCCTCCTCAGAGCAGGCGGACAGTTTATGGAGCTGCGGTCTTCAGACCGCTGCTTCATAAACGTTGTTTCTGGCGAGCTTGCAGGCTTGCCAGAAACACGGGCCCTCAAGCTCCATCCGGAGCTTGATAAATGGGCCCCTATGAATGTATTTAGACATGCATATTCTGTATATGTACTGTATATATTCATTATAGCCCTTTGCAGTCAAACACCATGTCATATACCATATACTTTTGAACCATGTTACTGTAATTGTATTAATTAACTAGTTTTACATTGTATTTATGCTGTGTTTAGTGCAACTTTCTTTTAACGTACTACCCTCTACGTAAAGTCTTTAGACTTACTAAGCCAACGAGCATAAAATATAATTGCGCTGTCATGATCATGTTAACTTTCAACTTGTAATATAAGTGTTATTTCTTTTACGAGCAAAAAGCAGAAAAAAGACAATATCTCTTGCGGGCAACAGATAGCGCACCACTTGTAATCTAGTCTAATGTGTTAATCATATACAGTAGTTAAATTTATGCAACAGACATACTCTTGTGCTGCTCATCAGCAGGATATCACATGTGTTATTGGCATCTATATGTATATGCCTCTCCTGATTGGCTCACTGACTCTGTCCTGTACTGAAGCAATAATCCACTGTAAATCCTGACACAGGATAACAAAATGCTTTTATTTAGGATTATAATATTATTTTATGAGAGGGAATTTAGAATTGATTAAGAAAGCAAAAAGAGGAGCATAGAAAGGAGGATGTGTTATGATAATCATCTAACAAAATAGATCATGCATACTGGTACTCCAGGGGTTCAGGATAAACACATATAACATAGCTCTCTGAATATACTAAGCTCATCTGTAATGAGCAGCCTTTAATAAAATTTGTAACAAAATGCAAACTGTGTTAAAGGGACACAAAACCCTTTTCTTTCATTTTTCACAAAGAGTATGCAATTTTAAAAAACTTTCTAAATTACTTTTATAATCAAACTTTATTCAATGTCTTGGTATCTTTTGTTGAAAAGCAGGGATGTAAAATTAAGGGTGTGCTTTTGTCTGGAGCACTATATATCAGCAGTTATATTTTTTTTTTTATCTATTTGCATGAGCACGAGATGGCAGCATTAGTTCCTGCCAAGTACTATGCCAGGATTTTAGAATAGGCATAACTGTTTTGTTTTTTTGGTAATTTGTTTATTGTTTTCTGTAATGGTAGTTTTTTTTGAGGGTTTTTTGTAATGGTAGTTTTATTTTTGCATTGGTAGGCATTTTTTCAGTAATGTTCGCTTTCTTATTTTTAAAGTAAGATTAGGTTTTTTATTTTTAAAGGGACACTGAACCCAAATTTTTTCTTTCGGGATTCCAATAGAGAATAAAACTTTAAGCAACTTTCTAATTTACTCCTATTATCAAATTTCCTTCATTCTCTTTATCTTTATTTGAAATGCAAGAATCTAAGTTTAGATTCCGGCCCATTTTTGTTCTCGCTGATTGGTGGATAAATTTATCCACCAATAAAAAAGTGCTGTCCAGAGTACTAAACCAAAAAAAAGCTTAGATGCCTATTTTTTCAAATAAAGATAGCAAGAGAAGAAAGAAAAATTGATAATAGGAGTAAATTAGAAAGTTGCTTAAAATTGCATGCTCTATCTGAATCATGAAAGAAAAAATTTGGGTTCAGTGTCCCTTTAAGGTAAGTTTAGGTTTTAATTTTTAAGGGAAAGGAAGGTTTTTTACTTTATTTTATTTTATTTAATGTTTTTTCAGGAAAGTGTTTTGTTTTTTTTAAAGTACTGTTAGTTTTTTTTTTTACAGGTAAGGTTAATATTTTTGGGGGTATTTGGTTAGTGGGTAACTATGCAGTGGGGGTTGTGGTGCTTTAGAGGTTAATAGTTTAGTGCGATATGGTGGTGTGGTGAGTTAGTGGTCAATATCATAGTGGGTTACTTTGGGGTGGGCAATGCCATGGATTAAGGGTTAATAATGTAGTGGGGGCTTTGTGGTGTGCTATGTGGCAGGTTTAGGGGTTATTAGAATAGGGGGCTTATGGCGATTTGGGTTAGCATGCGAGTATGGGTGTTTTTTTCCACGTTTCTCTTTCCAATGAAGTCTATGGGAGAGTACTTTAACGCAGTCATAATATTGTAACTTCTGCTCTTCACGCGCAAAAAACAGAAGTCAAGCGGAGTAAGCCTGCAGCAGGAGCAGTAATTACTGCTCCACTCGTAATCTAGTCCTTTATAAGAAACGTATTAGGCAAATATAATACCTTGACTAAATTAAAGATCAGTAATGTGCCGCACACAAAAAAAGTTTTCCAACTGAAGTCTAAAATGCCTAAAAAGATTTATATACTCAATAAACTGTCTTAAACGACATACTTAAACTACATAGGTTAATATGTTGCCTTCCTTGATATTTGATTAAATGTCAGCTGTGGATATGAAATTAACTTTATGTACCATCAGGTATAATTAATTGATTGAGGTGTCAATTAAGATAGAGTGTTTCTATTCTTAAATACTTTAATGTTTAAGGCTTGGCTATATTTCAGAATGAAATTACTAACAGTTGGTTAGTACTTTAATTTAGTAATGTAATTGGTTGTGATTTCTCTGTATGTTGATAAATCTGTCATTTAGTTATAGTTTGCTACGAATTCCATGTACTTAGAATGCAGTGCACATTTTATTAAGTTTGGAAATTAATTAAAGTTCCCCTGCAACAGATGGCTATATATTTCATGTCTTAAACCTTAAAACCACAACATATTTGTTAGCTGTTCATTTAGCAGTTCCTCATTCAAATGATTCCTTCCTGAAACATATCTCACACGGATACAAACACGTACACACAGAAAATAAAACTTCATTTAAAATCAAATTGAGGTTCTAACCCAAATATGCAACTGCCAGATTCCTCAATGAAAATACAGAAAATTAAATTCAATGGACCAGAAAAATTTAAGGGACCTAGAACTTCTAAAAAATGAAACTGAGCTTTTAAATACCTAATAAGTAAATGATTAAAGGGACAGTAAAGTCAAAATTAAAATTAAAATTAATCAGATTATTAACCATGCAATTTTAAACAACTTTCCAATTTACCACTATTATCTAGTTTGCTTGGTTTCTTCACGTTTGTTGAATAGCATATCTAGTTATGCTCAGGAGTAGCAATGCACTACTGGGAGCCTGCTGTGATTTTTGGCTGCACATATAAGCTTCTTGTCATTGGCTGACCTTACGTTTTCAGCTAACATCAAGAAGTGTAATGGTGCTCCAGCAACAAAAGGATATCAAAAGAACACAACAAATTTGATAACAGTAAATTGCAAAGTTGTTTAAAAAGATATACTTTATCTGATATATCTCATAAAAAATGTGTTTCATGTCCCTTTAAAAGCAAAAGCAATTACCAATATAAATGTTCTTTTGCTTGCATTTGAAAAATGTGTGTAAAGAACAGCTGTCTTTGCTAATTTATACTGACCACAAAAAGCAGGCTTTAATACACGGATTTGTGTATGTGAATCCTAATGTTCCTACAGAAAATTCACATATTAACACATAAATATATATGTATATAAGACATAGACCGCAATGTAGAGGCACTTTTCAGTGCCGTTTTTGTTTCTAACACCCCACTCCCACCAACTTTAAAGCCCCAAAACTGCCTAGAGTAGTTTTTTTTTTATTTAAAAAAAAAGCTTGATTTTTGTTAATAAAAGACTACAATGCCCTCTTTTATGAGGGCATTTGGGGCACTTTTAGAAAATTAACTTGCAGTAGCAATAACCAGCCACTTGTAATGGCTGGTTATTTATTGTGCGCCTGCAAACGGGCGAATTTGCCTGTTTACGAGGGTGCAATAAATTAGCGCTCCACTTGTCCGATATAAGCCCGATATAAGTTATAGGTTGAGGAAAAATTTAAATTTTGCCAGAATGTATATGATTGCTATGTTTCAGTTAAATTCTTCTCTGAAATATGAAAATATCATTTTATTTGGACACTTCTTATAATTTCTTTTCCGTTTTTTTTTTTAGTGAGAAATTTGTGTATTTTTTCTTTATAGTATTATTTATACTTTGTATATAATAATGACAAGGGTTTGCTCTGGTTTTTATTATTTTCATTTACTTTTTTATTTATTGTTTTTTGATAATATATCATTTATTTTCAAGCTTCAAATTTCATGTTAAGGAAAAAGATTCCTCATTGTTACAAATTGCTATAATAGAAGTGTTTTTATTGATCTGCTATGTTGTAAAATAGATTTGTATCTAATGAATCATTAGCCTCTGATGAAGCACATGTACGTGTTTTCTGTTTGTGACCTGCATTGGCACCAACCTGTACAGAGCACTCTTTCAATACTTTCCGACACTACTTTTGCACAGCTTCTCTTTTCATATTGTCTGTTGTCCAGCGATTCTAATTTCTGGTTAAATTTCGGATTGCTAATTGCTACCGCGAGGTTGTGGTAGCAATAACAAGCCACTTGTAATGGCTGTAATGGCTGGTTAAATATTGCACTCCCGTAGATCGGCAAATTTGCCGTTTGTGGGGGTGCAATCATTTAGCGCTCCACTTGTAATCTAGTCCTATGACTCTGTTACATACTTTAAGGAATGTGCTGCATGTCATCCTCATTATCTGATTTTATGCAGGGCATGAATGAAAAGTTTAACTCTTTTGTTTTTGACTCCAAAAATTCTGAAGATCTACAAAAAACACTTGGGCCTCGCTTCCATTGAGTCGTAATTCAGTTTGCGTGCACTCGCAAACCGATAAATATGCTGTCGGAAGCAATATCGTTTATCGACTGTTTCCAATGGCGCGTTATACCTCGATATCGGCAGCCGGACTTCGGCTGCCGAAAAGATCTTCGCGTCCCATAGAAAGTAATAGAAGCTGTTAATCGATAAATTATACCAGGTTTCCAATGAAAGCGCTAACCGTTAATACATTGTCGGAGGCTGTCGATACATTGAGATATATTACCCCCAGCTCAACTAGGTGTAAAAGAGGAAAATTGTGCTTTTTGAGACCTATTTTCTATTGAAATTATAAAACTTGCAAATAATGCAAGTGTTTTAATGTAGAAATAAATTGTTATAAGTAATATTTATTGTTGTCTCATGTATAGAAATAGTTGAACTTATATTCTAATAGAAATATCAGTATATATTTAAATATAATAATATATGCAAGAACATATCTACAGAATGCAAACTAGACCTATGCCTAGGGCAGCAAGAAATATTACTTATATTTATGAAGTGTTAAATATAATTATATTAGAAAATAGTATTTGATTATTAAAAATATGGATAAGTGTTTTTTTATTTTTCTTGAGAGGCGATCACAGGTAAGAAGCACGGACGTTAAACGTAAATTCTATAGCGTAAGGTCGGGTTACCTTAGCAACTAATTGATTTTCAAGAAATCCGACGTCAGATGGAAGCGTTAACACAACGTTAACTTACAGCTACACGAAAAGAGCGACTGCGCGCAACACGCTAATCTTTTCAATGGAAACTGGTACTAAAATGCAGCCGTAAATTACTTTTAGCTGTCGGCCGCTTCGGTAGCTTACGGCTCCATTTTTAACGTCTCAATGGAAGCGAGGCCTTGGTAAGGAGTGCCAAAAACAATGCCTAATAAAAATATTTGCTTTGAAAATACTGCACTTAGAATAGTGCTTTGTTGCGCTCTATTTTCTCTTTTAATTATGAAGATTATTTGATTAATTCTACTCCTGCTTCAGAAAATATACTCAATTATAATACTGTTACCCTCTACTTCTAAGGTTATTAAAGGAGGCTTTGTTTTATCTCATAAAGGGAAGGTCCCTCTAAAAGATTCTAAAATGTTATTGGTAAAGACTAAGGATGTTATGAGAGGATGTTAAGAAGGGTCTGGGTACTCTCAACAAGTCTGAGTTTGACCAGTCTGAAAATGACATTAAAATATATATTTTATATAAAATATACATTCTGACTTTTCTTACCATGTCTCATCAGTTTCCCTAAATGAGTCATGTTCAGATTTGGATTCTGAACTAGTAAATTATTAAAAATTAATAAGAAACACAGAATTGCTACACCATCTAACCCTGAGGGTACATTTTTTTGACAAATAAGAAATCACTTTTTAATCCAGAAGTGAATGAACATCCTCATTCCACAGAGTTTCCCTCAGATAATATTGCTAAATATCTAGATTGTTGGCTTAAGAGACTCCTAGATAAGGAGGACTATATTAAATTTAGGATGAAGTGTCCTAGATCTTCCTTTCCAACTGAGGGCTAGATTACAAGTGGAACGGCATTACCATTTCCGCTCGAGCGTTGATATCATTAGAAGTTAACTTTTTGCAAGTGTCAAGTAGCGCTGATATTACAAGTTGAAAGTAAAAATGTTGCCATTGCACAAACCCTGAAGCTTGCAAAATGTTAACCAGAGGATAGTGCATTTGTGATATCATATTCACCCCATTGAAGTCAATGGAGCAGCAATGTTAAAAAATAAAACTAACACCTATACTCACTCTTAAACCATTATCACAATAAAGTCCCCTACTCTAATAACCTCTAAACTGCCAAATGTCCCTACTATTTTGACCCCACTACACTATTAACCCCTAAACACCCATCTCAAACTACCATGCTATAATATTAACCCTTAATTCCCCACAATCTCCATTGCAAACTACCTCTCTACTCTATTAATTTATAATTTGTCACATCTCCCAATGCAAACAACCCCGCTACATTACTTAACTCCTAAACAGCCATTTAGATAACTAAAAGGACCTTCATTTTCTACATATACCAAAAGGACTTTATTTATATGTAGATAACCCCTTCTTTTTACCATAAAGTTAAAGGAGAAAACACACACACACCGTTTATAACTTTGTTTATTAACATTTTAATAAAAATAAAAAATTCACTCTATTTGTTGCAGGTTTCTTACACAACATGATATATACATAAAATAATGGTATAGTTTGAATCTGCTGGGTCTCATTCTCATTCTCATTCTCTCTCTCTCTCTCTCTCTCTCTCTCTCTCTCTATAAGGCATCCTTAAAGCTGTTGATTGGTCTACTTTCAAACAATTCAGTTTTAAGCCTTTCCTCCACCTGCTTTCTATATAACTTTGAACTAGCAAATATGAGTTTCTAGTCGTATAATAAAATTTAGATTATTCTAGATTTGTAAAGGTGTTATCATGCTTTTATTAAGGACACTAAGATGAATATTGTCCTTCCCTTTATATATTTTATTTTCCTTTTCCCTTACTGTAAAGGAGGGATGGCATTATCTAATTTAGAATGGTATAATCATGCCTCTATTCTGCGTTTTCCAGTGGACTGGCTGCAATGGTCCTTTATATATTCAGATGAGTTTTTAGAAAACCACCTCTGTTCCCCGTTCTCTCTGAATTTTGTAATATTTGCTTCTAATAGAGATCTGGGGTGGGGACATTTCTGAGCACCCTCTATATAGAGATATATTATGGGTTTGGAGAAACCTATCTAAACGTTTGGGAATAGCGCAAAACATTTCTAAATGTTACCGGTAAAGGGAAATGGTTATTTCCCGCTGGGTAATATGTTGGATATTTTTGAAAGATGGTCACCAACTAAACCACTGATCGTGAGAGATTTCTTTGACTATAAATCTGATAAGTTATATACCTTTGATAACTTTCAAAAAATATTTCCAGCACTACAAAGAAAACATATATTTTATTCCCTACAGATAAGGAGTTATATTCTTAGTTTAACTAAGATATTCCCTCAAATATGGATCGACCACCCCCTTATGGATTCCAAAAAATTAGGGAAGAGGCTATTGTCCGTTATTTATGGATTTCTCCTGTCCATAGAAGAAAGATCCACAATAGGGGATTTAGTTTCTCATTGGACAAAAATGGTAGATCTTGAGGAACTAGATAAAGTATTGTTGAATAGCCTTAAAAAAACTCAAAGACTCTTTTCTTCATCATACTATAGAGAAACACAATTTAGAGAGGTGCCTAGGGACTACTTAATCCCACGTAGAGTTACCAAATGGAACAAAAATGTGTCCAATATTTGCTCTAAATGTTCCTTTCAGGACCCAGATCTAGGTCATCTGATGTGGGACTGTCCTAAGTTAAAACAGCTATGGGCAAGGATGGAACATTATCTTTCTACGATAGTTAAAGGGAAGGTACAATTGGAAAGGGATTCTATTCTTTTTTTGACAGGCCATATTTCTTGGGAGAGTAACACGAATTTTATACTTACGGTGATAATAATTGTTAGGACACTTATTTTTAAAAATTGGATTACCCATAAAGTACCCTCTATGGTGGAAGTTAAAAAATTCTTGTTAGACTCAGTGATTAAGGCAGCCTATGAGATTAAATTAAATGGGGTAAGAGGTAATTTCTTTTTTAAGATCTGAAAGGATTTTGTGTGTTCTCAAAATGAAGGTGTTATACTCCATATAGAACAAATTATCAATACTAAGTTGAACTGAGGAAGAGAGGATAGGAGAGAGAAATTATGTAAATTATGTAGGTTTATATATATATATATATATATATATATATATATATATAAAATTATCTTTCTTTCCTTGGGAAATTAGGGAACCAAATAGCTTATAGGGAAAGGACAAAGGATATGAAAGGATATTATATATTATTGGATTGGAAGCTCTCTGCTTTTGATACTTGTTTCAATATTTTGATTGTATTACTTTTGGGAAACTATGTTATTCTCTTTGTATGTGTTTTTGTTTTGTTTGTTTATTTCTTGTTTTTGAGTCAATAAACATTAAAAAAAAAAAGTTGCACACCGTGTACTTGTCACAAGTTCTGGAAGAACATTAGAATAATTATCCTTCCTTACATGATAACAATAAAGTGTACACTGCTCAATGTCTGAAGTCTTACATTTCTCAAACTTCTCCTGTTAGACCTCCCTCTAGCAAACAATTACTTTTTCTATGCTCCTCCTGATGCTCCACTTTTATTCACCACTATTTCTAGATAGATCAATAAAGGATCAATGGATCACTGTATTAGAGGAGTGGCAGCCTATAAGGCTTTTTTAAATCTGCATCTCTATAAGGCATCCTTAAAGCTGTTGATTGGTCTAATGTTTCTACTTTCAAACAATTCAGTTTTAAGCCTTTCCTCCACCTGCTTTCTATATAACTTTGAACTAGCAAATATGAGTTTCTAGTCGTATAATAAAATTTAGATTATCCTAGATTTGTAAAGGTGTTATCATGCTTTTATTAAGGACACTAAGATGAATATTGTCCTTCCCTTTATATATTTTATTTTCCTTTTCCCTTACTGTAAAGGAGGGATGGCATTATCTAATTTAGAATGGTATAATCATGCCTCTATTCTGCGTTTTCCGGTGGACTGGCTGCGACGGTCCTTTATATATTCAGATGAGTCTTTAGAAAACCATCTCTGTTCCCCGTTCTCTCTGAATTTTGTAATATTTGCTTCTAATAGAGATCTGGGGGGGGGGGTTCTGAGCACCGATATAGAGATATATTATGGGTTTGGAGAAACCTATCTAAACGTTTGGGAATAGCGCAAAACATTTCTAAATGTTACCGGTAAAGGGAAATGGTTATTTCCCGCTGGGTAATATGTTGGATATTTTTGAAAGATGGTCACCATCTAAACCTCTGATCGTGAGAGATTTCTTTGACTATAAATCTGATAAGTTATATACCTTTGATAACTTTCAAAAAATATTTCCAGCACTACAAAGAAAACATATATTTTATTCCCTACAGATAAGGAGTTATATTCTTAGTTTAACTAAGATATTCCCTCAAATATGGATCGACCACCCCCTTATGGATTCCAAAAAATTAGGGAAGAGGCTATTGTCCGTTATTTATGGATTTCTCCTGTCCATAGAAGAAAGATCCACAATAGGGGATTTAGTTTCTCATTGGACAAAAATGGTAGATCTTGAGGAACTAGATAAAGTATTGTTGAATAGCCTTAAAAAAACTCAAAGACTCTTTTCTTCATCATACTATACAGAAACACAATTTAGAGTGGTGCCTAGGGACTACTTAACCCCACGTAGAGTTACCAAATGGAACAAAAATGTGTCCAATATTTGCTCTAAATGTTTCTTTCAGGACCCAGATCTAGGTCATCTGATGTGGGACTGTCCTAAGTTAAAACAGCTATGGGCAAGGATTGAACATTATCTTTCTACGATAGTTAAAGGGAAGGTACAATTGGAAAGGGATTCTATTCTTTTTTGACAGGCCATATTTCTTGGGAGAGTAACACAAATTTTATACTTACAGTGATAATAATTGTTAGGACACTTATTTTTAAAAATTGGATTACCCGTAAAGTACCCTCTATGGTGGAAGTTAAAAAATTCTTGTTAGACTCAGTGATTAAGGCAGCCTATGAGTTTAAATTAAATGGCGTAAGAGGTAATTTCTTTTTTAAGATCTGGAAGGATTTTGTGTGTTCTCAAAATGAAGGTGTTATACTCCATATAGAACAAATTATCAATACTAAGTTGAACTGAGGAAGAGAGGTTAGGAGAGAGAAATTATGTAAATTATGTAGGTTTATATATATATATATATATATATATATATATATATATATATATATATATATATATATATAAAAATTCTCTTTCTTTCCTTGGGAAATTAGGGAACCAAATAGCTTATTGGGAAAGGACAAAGGATATGAAAGGATTACTTTTGGGAAACTGTGTTATTCTCTTTGTATGTGTTTTTGTTTTGTTTGTTTATTTCTTGTTTTTGTGTCAATAAAGATTAAAAAAAAAAAAAAGTTGCACACCGTGTACTTGTCACAAGTTCTGGAAGAACATTAGAATAATTATCCTTCCTTACATGATAACAATAAAGTGTACACTGCTCAATGTCTAAAGTCTTACATTTCTCAAACTTCTCCCATTAGACCTCCCTCTATCAAACAATTTAGATTATCCTAGATTTGTAAAGGTGTTATCATGCTTTTATTAAGGACACTAAGATTAATATTGTCCTTCCCTTTATATACTTTATTTTCCTTTTCCCTTGTTTATGTGGTTACTTTAATTATTATTTTAAATTGCCTATTATCGTAGTGCATTTTGTCCTTCAACAAATCCCAACTGAACTTATGGTGAGACAGAGTTTCAAGGCTATGAGATAGATGCACCCTGCAATAAAATGTCATCTTTAGGCAGGGGTCAAGTCCTACAAAAAAAGTTTGGAAACTCACCAAGACATCTAACCCCCCCCCCCCACCACAATTAATATTTTTTTATATACACACACATTATAATTGAATGCATATAATCTATCCACTTTGGTTAATGGAAGCAAATTAAAACCAATGAAGGGTTGAATGGTTGCTTTTGGGCCTGAAAATCCTCCTCTGTCACAGATTCTCACCCACTTAAGGTGCAATTGTCCTATTTCTGCTGAGGGGAGCTAAATAACCCCAGAGCAAGCCAAACAGAAATGTAAGCACCATATGTTCCACACTGTGTGGGGTGATGACATAGCAGGACAGCTGACAGGCTTGCATTTAGTGTATTGTTGGAAGTGTTACTGCCAATTACTAGAGGATCTCACTATCCCTCTAACTAGACTCTGCTTCAGCTCCTCCCACCAGCAGCAGCAGTTTTTACTGAAGTGTTTCTGTTCTCTGTCTAGAGGGAACTTAGTTCCTCCTGCAAAAATATTGCAGGAACTCCGCTCCCATGCGTTCCCGCTTGACTTGACTCCTGTCCTTATGTCTTTGTCACACTATCAAGAATCCCCAACTGTAGAATTTCTCCCATGTTCAGCTCCAATCTACAAAATAGCATAACTTTTTTTTTTTCATTAGAAGTGACATTCTTAATAGCCTTCTTCATTATTTCCTGCTGTGTTGAATTGTTTATTCCAAGAATTTTCATTTATTTTTCCTGTAGACACCAAAGAGAGAGAAAGTTGAAAGTCTTCAACCCTCTTTTTTTGCTAATTGCTGTTACTGCATTAATCCACTCTATGCCCAACTTTTTCTTGTTCTTTCTTTATTAGTTAAAGGGACATTATACACTCATTTTTTCTTTGCATAAATGTTTTGTAGATTATCTTTTTATAAAGCCCATAAAGTTTTTTTTTTAAAATAAATGTATAGTTTTGCTTATTTTTAAATAACATTGCTCTGATTTTCAGACTCCTAACCAAGCCCCAAAGTTTTATGTGAATACCGTCAGCTACCTTCTCCAGCTTGCTCCTGTTTGAGTAAATGGTCTTTTCATATGCAAAAGAAGGGGGAAGGGGGGAGTGTCTTATTTCCCACTTGCAGTGGGCTTTCCAACTACCTTTTCAACAGAGCTAAACTGACAGCTTCTAAGTAAGTTTTTAAACAGTTTTATACTGGATTTTTATATCAGTATCTGTGCATCTTATTCTTTATAGTAGTGTCTATTACATGCAGTTATATGAAAATGAGAGTATACTGTCCCTTTAATATCTAGCCATATGCTTTGAGATTGTGGGTTAACTGTTTTTGTGCCATGGTGTGCTTCTGTGTCTCAGTAAATAAAGAGTTTAGAAACTATTCCTATCTGTGTCCATAAGAATAATGAGTATACCTGCACAAAGCAATAATAATTTATATTAGTATTATTTTTAAGTGCTGGCAGTGTTAGACAGTTAAAATGCACTTGCCTTATGTTACATATAACATTTCTAGAATGTCATCATTTTAGGATAAGGGGCTTGCTTAAGCAAAACTTTGGAATCTAAAAATAATAGTTATTTGTGCATAAAGGAAGGAGTGGGAAAATAATGAATGCAGCTAGGTGGAGTTTAGAGTTTAGTAGGTAATTTAGGACATACAAGCTGTGGACGAGGCAAAGAAAGATTTGTATACAGAGGAAACACATGATAAATAAGAGTTGAGGAAAATGAGGTAGGTATCCGAGTTAAAAAAAGCATTGCAGGAAGTAGAGGTTGATGAGGAAGATGCCAGTTAGAAGATTTTTCATTGGTCAGTTGTGGAAATAATAAGAGTGGGTGAAGATGTTTGTGGTATCATTAATGAATTTCCAAATTCTGTCCTGAATGAAGATAACTGGGGTGAGCCTGGAGATACAATTGACCCAAAGACTGCAGGCCAGGTCCATAGATGCAATTGCAGTATAGTTAGCAGGTACTTTTCTTGCAGAAGGAAGAGGATTAGATCTGTTTTAAAATATTCATTTTTTATAGTGGTGTAACACAGGAGATGAAAATGTGTGAGTGAAGAATGTACATATTTGTGTGTCATGGGAGCCAAGAGTGTATTGAACGGCAAATGTTTCAATCAGATTTCTCAATAATGAAATAGAATACTATGGTATCAGGAACATAGTCAAACATTGGCTGAGAAAGGAAGAGCGATTAGTTGGAGAAGAGTAGATCCAAGAATGATCAGTATCAAACATACCATGGTCCATTGGTGAAAAATTTAAAAAACATCAGAGAAGCATAGAAAGAGAAGTACATACAGATACCTCTCCTTTAGACATGCAATGATGTAATTTATTTGTCACTATAGAATGTAGATGTCAAAGGCCGAACTGTAGTAAAATGTGGGGAATATGCAAAGCATACAGTTTTTGGGAAGTTTTTAAAGAAAAGTGTAGATCAATTGGAGGAGAGAAACAAGGTTATAAGTGTAAGGAGAGAGAAATGTGTAAAAGCAAAAGGGAAAATAACCAGATGTGAGAGAAATGTAAAATGAATAGTGGTAATAGTGTGTTTATACACCAAGGTCTCTTCTATTTACTTTTTTTTTTTAATAATTACACATTTAATTTAAAAACCAACAAACCTAATACAATCAAGGCTTTTCTCTAGTTAAGAAATTAGGGGTAGATTTATCAAGTAGCGGATGCTGCAATCTACCCCTGTAGTTTCAGGTTCCTCTGAAGTTAAGAAGTTAAGAAGCAGCGGTCTTAAGACCTCTGCTCCTTAACTCGTCCCCCACTTCTGAGGTGGCTGACAGGAATCATACCAATCGGATATGATCGGGATGATTGACATCCCTGCTAGCGGCCGATTGGCTGCGAATGTGCAGGGGGCGGCATTGCACAAGCATTTTACAAGAAATGCTTGTGCAATGATAAATGTCGACACTGTATGCTGTTGGCATTTATCAATGTGTAACGGACATGATCCGCTACAGCGGATCATGTCCGCTCGCACAATGATAAATCGGCCCCTGAGTGTTGAAGTTGATCACACGTTTATTTACTGGGGTTGTGGAATATTCTATTAAAAAAAACAAGTTATTTTTTGCTGAGTAGGAAAAGTAGTTACCAGCCATGATTAGTTTAGTGGCAAGATTGAAATCTCTTTCTTGATGGATGGATTTCATTTATATATGTTTCAAAAAAGGAACTTAAAAAGTAATTCCTAACCTGTTACATCTTTTTAGCATTAAGGGGCATATTTATCAAGCTCCGTATGTCTTAAAACCGCTGCTCCATAACCTATCCGTCTGCTCTGAGGCGACAGACAGACATCGCCAGAAATCAACCCGATTGAATACGATCGGGTTGATTGACACCCCCTGCTAGTGGCCGATTGACCGCAAATCTGCAGGGGGCGGCATTGCACCAGCAGTTCACAAGAACTGCTGGTGCAATGATAAATGCTGAGAGCGTATGCTGTCGGCATTTATCGATATGCAGCTGACATGATTCGCAATATCGGATCATGTCCGCTCACACATTAATTAATAGGCCCCAAAGTATGATATTGTGATACTTAATACTTATTAATAATTCCTAACCAAGGAGTCACTGGCACCAATGAATTATATTTTGCGGAGATGAAAAAAAACATTAATTTTGCATTTTGTAGGTTTTTTCTTTCTTTTTTAGTGTGCACAGATTTTCAAAGAAACTTTCATTAAAAAAATATTGCTTTTTCTTTCAAGATAATCTGTCAGTTTAGCTTTAATAAAATATGTATCTGCTTTTACATGTAAGATTATAGTTTGAATACAGAATACTAATCATTACAATTTTGCACTTAGTTTCTCAAGTTCAATTTTTCACCTTTTAAAAACTGCTTTCAAGATGATGAAATTAGAACCCCATTAACTGTTATATTTGCAAATATGTTGTTTTCTTTGCATATGACCTTTTCATTGTCTTGTCTAGTGTTCTTCTTTCATCTCTTACATTCGATTCCATAGTAACTAAAACAACATTAATATTATCAACAACACCCAGACAGCCTTCCCAGCAAATTATGTCCTGCTGGTTTGTCTGATGAAATAAGTCTATTATATGGATCTTTAATATTTTTACACAGCTGGAATGCTTTACTTACGTGGCTCTCAAAAGCATAAGTTATGCATGGTACCTACTGCAACATGTTGCTATCTCTAATAGTGACATGAAAACATAAAAATAGTCAGAAACAACATATCTTTAAATTGGAGGTTGAGAATATCCAATCACTATTTCCAGGTACTCAACATTTCCTCTAATAAAGTAACTGAAAAATCGTGACTGTTTTTCAGCAATAAAATTACAATTTAATAACTTCTGTAAAATAATACATTATTAGATACCTGTCTAGATAAATAACTCTCAGTCAGATTACGAGTTTTGCGTTATAAGCGGCTTGGTAATAACTTGCAAGTTATTTCCACCGCTCACCATTAATAGCTCTGCTATTACAGGTTTGCAAAAACCCGGTGTTAGCAGGCAATATGGCAGCATTGAGCTCCATACCGCACACAAATACCAGCGCTGCTTTGAGCTGGTTTTACATGCATGTGCATGATTTCCCCATAGACATCAATGGGGAGAGCCGGCTAAAAAAAAGCCTAACACCTGCAATAAAAGAGCGTAAAGCTCCGTAACGCAGCCCCATTGATGTTTATAGGGAAAGAAAATGTATGTTTAAACCTAATACCCTAACATAAACCCCGAGTCTAAACACCACTAATCTGCCACCCCGACATCACCGCCACCTACATTACACTTTTTAACCCCTAATCTGCTGCCCCAAATGTCGCCGCCACATACCTACACTTATTAACCCCTAATCTGCCACCCCTGACATTGCCGCTACCTACATTACACTTATTAACCCCTAATCTGCCGCCCCTAATGTCGTCACCACCTACCTACACTTATTAACCCCTAATCTGCCGCCCCCAATGTCACCACCACCTACATAAATGTATTAACCACTAATCTGCTGCCCCCAATGTCGTCGCTACCTACACTACACTTATAAACCTCTAATCTGCCGCCCCCAATGTCGCCGCAACCTACATAAATATATTAACCCCTAATCTGCCACCCCCAATGTCTCCGCTACCACTATACTAAAGTTATTAACCCCTAAACCTCTGGCTTTCCAGATCACTAACACTAAATAAATATATTAACCCCTAAACCTAACCCCAAGTCTAACCCTAACTTTAATATAATTAAAATAAATCTAAATAAAACTTACTATTATTACCTAACTAATTCATATTTAAAACTAAATACTTACCTATAAAATAAACCCTAAGCTAGCTACAATATAACTAATAGTTACATTGTAGCTATCTTAGGTTTTATTTTTATTTCACAGCTAAGTTTGTATTTATTTTAACTAGGTAGACTATTTACTAACTACCTAGTTAAAATAAATACAAATGTACCTGTAAAATAAAACCTAACATGTCTTACACTAACACCTAACATTACACTACAATTAAATAAATTACATTAATTAAATACAATTAACTAAATTACAAAAAAAATAAACACTAAATTACACAAAATAAAAAATAAATTAAATATTTAAACAAAATAAAAAATAAATCAAATATTTAAACTAATTACACCTAGTCTAATAGCCCTATCAAAATAAAAAGCCCCCCCCCCAAATAAAACCCCCCTAGCCTAAACTAAAGGGCCTTTTGGGGGCATTGCCCCAAAGAAATCAGCTCTTTTACCTGTAAAAAAAAATACAAACAAAACCCCAACAGTAAAACCCACCACCCACACAACCAAAGCCCCAAATAAAATCCTATCTAAAAAACCTAAGCTCCCCAGGTTGCATTGCCCTTAAAAGGGCATTTAGCTCTTTTTCTTTGCCCAAACCTCTAATCTAAAAATAAAACCCACCCAATAAACCCTTAAAAAAAGCTAACACTAACCCCCGAAGATCCACTTACAGTTTTTGAAGACTGGACATCCATCCTCATCAAGCCGGTAGAAGTCTTCATCCAAGCGGGCAGAAGTCCTCAACGAAGCCAGGAGAAGTCTTCATCCAAGCAGCAAGAAGTCGTCCTCCAGAGGGGCAGAAGTCTTCATCCAGATGGCATCTTCTATCTTCATCCTTCCGACACGGAGTGGCTCCATCTTCAAGACATCTGGTGCGGAGCATCCTCTTCATACGGTCCCAGCCGTACACTGAAGTTTCCTTTAAATTACGTCATCCAAGATGGCATCCCTTGAATTCCGATTGGCTGATAGAATTCTATCAGCCAATCGGAATTAAAGGTGACAAAATCCTATTGGCTGATGCAATCAGCCAATAGGATTGAGCTTGCATTCTATTGGCTGTTCCTGGAGGACGACTTATTGCCGCTTGGATGAAGACTTCTCCCGGATTGATGAGGATGGATGTCCGGTCTTCAAAAACTGTAAAAAAAAGGGTTTATTGGAAGGGTTTTATTTTTAGATTAGGGGTTTGGGCAAAGAAAAAGAGCTAAAGATTTTTATTGTTTTAGCAGAACAAATTGTTTCATAATTCTGTTTAATAAAGGTTAACTATTGTTGTATTGGCTTTTTACATGGTGTTCCCTTGTGTTTCCATATGGTTCACTTTGATTAGCAAAACAAAAATTGCATTAAAGTGAAACAAACATTAATTAAATAAGAGGTTCTGTTAAAATCAATCATTTTTCCTCTATTTGATAAAAACCCATAGGGTTTTATACAATTTTATGCATAAGCGTACAATGTCGGAGTGTAAAGACATCAACAATTCTCTCATCTTCTTCTTCTAAAAAGCTTAAAAAATAAAGACTCAGATCTTAAAATGCTTTAAGCCATCAGTTTAATTAAATATACATTCTATTTTGTTAAAATTTACATAGAAATTGTTTTGCTTTTTTCTTCCTTCTTTTCTGCTTTACCAAATCAAAACAAATAAACTAATTAACAAATTGGGGCTGATTTATCAAGGGCCAAATGACCCCTGATGCCCCTGTTTCCGCAAGAGCCTTCAGGCTCGCCATAGACAGCAGTTAAGAAGCAGCAGTCTTAAGACCGCTGCTCATTATCTGGTCCGCTGTACTCTAACCCAAATGCGCGAGTCAGGGTTTATATTACCCTCTCGAATACTTTTAATATTACTAACCGTACAAGACAGGGTTACCCTTTGCCCCCCTGTTGTTTGCACTTTCTATCGAAGCCCTTTCCCAAAAAATTAGGAATAATCCCAATATCACTGGTATAAAAATAAAAGACGTGGAATACAAACAAATGCTCTATGCGGATGATATCCTATACACTCTTACAAACATAGAAACCTCTATCCCTGAGTTACTTACATAAATAGCTGAATATGGGGCTCTCTCTAACTTCCACCTCAACCTTATGAAATTGGAATTACTAAACATTTCTGCTCCCCATTATCAGGCAGACTATTTCCGAGAGACATATAAAAAAAACATAGCAGACGCCAAGTTAAATTATTTGTGGATCTTTATAACACAGAACCTTTCAGACATATACAAAAGTAATCATCTGAAACTGAAAGAAGAAATAATGAGAGATCTTTTGTTGTGGAAAAATAAATCCCTGTCGTGGCTTGGGGTGATCAAAATGAATATCCTCCCATGTATTCTATACGTCATTCAGACTCTACCGATCCCTATCCCAAAAGATTTCCTGCTGCTCTTGCAGAGAGTGTTGGAGCGGTTTATCTGGACAGATATAAAATGATGTGTCCCCAGGAAAACTATGTGCGTGATAGTGGGGCTGTGTTTTCCCAAACTGGCAAAGTATAGACAGGCAATCCTCTTAAAAAGACTAATAGAGTGGTCTCACAATTCCACTAATAAAGTGTGGATACGTCTGGACGGGCAGGTTTTCCAACTAAACAATCTGCAATTGTCGTTACATTTTTCAATTGAGGAGGGAAAACTATACACACAAGAGTGCATGTCAGAGAAGTGTGGAGGTTTGTTTTCTTATTGGCTGAGATATAACCAGCTATCTCATTACCTAACACATCACAGACGCAAAGAACAGTCTGCTAGGGAACTCTCTATATTTAAACATCTATGCACATCGGTTAAGCCCCAGAGACATTTAATATCACTGATTTATAAAATGTTACTCATACCCCCAGACACTCAATTACTTACATACATACTGGCTTGGCGTAAAGACCTTGGCAGAGACATTGATCAAGGTACCTGGCACAAATCCTTCAAATTAGCAAAACGCTCATCTGTCTCGGCCTACGTTCAGGAAATACATCTGAAATGTATCTGTAGATGGTACCTAACGCCGACAAGGCTACACAGGTGCTTCCATTTGACGAGTCCCCTGTGTTGGAGGGGTTGTGGAGAACACAGTATGCTTCTCCACATCTGGTGGTCTTGCCTAAGGCAAGAGATTTCTGGCTCAGGGTAAAGACCCTTATATCAGACAAGACACAAATCACCATACCAAACACTCCGGAGGCGACCCTCCTCTTTCAGCTACCTAAAATAAAAGAAGCACATACACTGGCCTTACTACTAACTATGCTTATTGGAGCCCAGAGACTCATCCCAAGAAAATGGAAGTCGGGGGCCATTCCCACAATAGAGGAGTGGGTTGCCTCGGTCGATGAGTTATTAATACTAGAAAGATTCCATTACTACAAAATTAAACAAATTGGCACACATGAACTGATGCTGGCATCCTGGAGGGACACCTCCAAATAATCCCTCTTCCCTCCCCTCCTCCGCCCTTTTTTTTTCTTTCTCTTTGTTTTAAACCCTCTAATTTCACTTCTTATTTTTATACTAGGAAACACGACCCTAGGTTTATGATTGCAATATGTGATGAGTTGAAAATATTAAAAATAAAACAGGCTTTGTAAATGATAAGGTGGATCCAAATATATGCAATGTACTTATTCATGTCATCAGAGAAATAGTTAATTGATTGTCCCATTAGACCATAGGTAAAACCATCCTCTGTATCAGTTTTAGAACAGTGATGATTATAAACAGATTGCAATTAGTGATGTCGCGAACCTAAAATTTTGCGTTCGCGAATGGCGAACGCAAACTTCCACAAAAGTTTGCGAACCGGCGATCCGGGCGAACAGCCATAGACTTCAATAGGCAGGCGAATTTTAAAACCCACAGGGACTTTTTCTGGCCACAAAAGTGATGGAAAAGTTGTTTCAAGGGGACTAACACCTGGACTGTGGTATGCCGGAGGGAAATCCATGGCAAACTCCCATGGAAAATTACATAGTTAATGCAGAGTCTGGTTTTAATCCATAAAGGGCATAAATCACCTAACATTCCTAAAGTGTTTGGAATAACATGCTTTAAAACATCAGGTATGATGTTGTATCGTTCAGGTAGTGTAAGGGTTTTTTTTTTTTTTAAATGTACACTACTGTTTTAGCAGATATGACTTGCACTGGTGTGACACTGTGCCCTGGCAGGACCTGGAACGCACACGTGTGAGGGAAACTGACTGCTATTATTTCACAGTAAAAAAAGTTTTTTTTTTTTTTAAATGTATGTACACTACTGTTTTAGCAAATATGACTTGCACTGGTGTGACACTGTGCCCTGGTAGGACCTGGAACACACACGTGTGAGGGAAACTGACTGCTATTATTTCACAGTAAAAAAAGTTTTTTTTTAAAAATGTATGTACACTACTGTTTTAGTAGATATGACTTGCACTGGTGTGACATTGTGCCCTGGCAGGACCTGGAGCGCACACGTGTGAGGGAAACTGACTGCTATTATTTCACAATAAAAAAGGTGGGTTTTTTTTAAATGTATGTACACTACTGTTTTAGCAGATATGACTTGCACTGGTGTGACACTGTGCCCTGGCAGGACCTCGAATGCACACGTGTGAAGGAAACTGACTGCTATTATTTCAAATTAGAAAAAGGTTTTTTGTTTTTTTTAAATGTACACTACTGTTTTAGCAGATATGACTTGCACTGGTGTCACACTGTGCCCTGGCAGGACCTGAAACGCACACGTGTGAAGGAAAGTGACTGCTATTATTTCAAATTAAAAAAAGGTTTTTTTTTTTTTTTTAAATGTACACTACTGTTTTAGCAGATATGACTTGCATTGGTGTCACACTGTGCCCTGGCAGGACCTCAAACGCACACGTGTGAAGGAAAATGACTGCTATTATTTCACAGTAAAAAAAGGGTTTTTTTTTTTTTTTAAATGTACACTACTGTTTTAGCAGATATGACTTGCACTGGTGTGGTGTCACACTGTGCCCTGGCAGGACCTGAAACGCACATGTGTGAGGGAAACTGACTGCTATTATTTCACAATAAAAAAGGTGTTGTTTTTTTTTTAAATGTACACTACTGTTTTAGCAGATATGACTTGCACTGGTGTGGTGTGACATTGTGCCCTGGCAGGACCTGGAGCGCACACGTGTGAGGGAAACTGACTGCTATTATTTCACAATAAAAAAGGTGTTTTTTTTTTAAATGTATGTACACTACTGTTTTAGCAGATATGACTTGCACTGGTGTGACACTGTGCCCTGGCAGGACCTCAAATGCACACGTGTGAAGGAAACTGACTGCTATTATTTCACAGTAAAAAAAGGTTGTTTTTTTTTGTTTTTTTTTTAAATGTACACTACTGTTTTAGCAGATATGACTTGCACTGGTGTGGTGTCACACTGTGCCCTGGCAGGACCTGAAACGCACATGTGTGAAGGAAACTGACTGCTATTATTTCAAATTAGAAAAAGGTTTTTTGTTTTTTTTAAATGTACACTACTGTTTTAGCAGATATGACTTGCACTGGTGTCACACTGTGCCCTGGCAGGACCTGAAACGCACACGTGTGAAGGAAACTGACTGCTATTATTTCAAATTAAAAAAAGGTTGTTTTTTTTTTTAAATGTACACTACTGTTTTAGCAGATATGACTTGCACTGGTGTCACACTGTGCCCTGGCAGGACCTCAAACGCACACGTGTGAAGGAAAATGACTGCTATTATTTCAAATTAAAAAAAGTTTTATTTTTATTTTAAATGTACACTTCTTTTTTTAGCAGATATGACTTGCACTGGTGTCACACTGTGCCCTGGCAGGACCTCAAACGCACACGTGTGAAGGAAAATGACTGCTATTATTTCAAATTAAAAAAGTTTTTTTTTTTTTTTTAAATGTACACTACTGTTACACCAGATATGAGTGGTGGCACTGGGCAAGTGGGCACAGTACACGCTGTGAGCCTGAGCTGGCAGGCAGTCTGCAATTAGATTACAGATTTTGGGGTGCTGTCCTTACAGCAGAGATCAGATGAGTCCTTCAGGACTGTAGTGGACACTGAATACACTAGCCTTGCTATCGATTTCCCTATTAAATCAGCAGCAGCTACACTGTCCCTCCTCTCACTAAGAATGCAGGCTCCGAATGAATCTAAAATGGATGCTGTCCAGGAGGTGGGAGGGTCTGGGAAGGAGTGTCTGCTGCTGATTGGCTGGAATGTGTCTTGTGACTGTGAGCTACAGAGTCAAAGTTTACTCAATGATGACGAATAGGGGGCATATCGAACATTGCATATGTTCGCGGTCCGCTGCGAATGGGAACATGCTATGTTCGCTGCGAACTATTCGCAGCAGAACTGTTCGCGACATCACTAATTGCAACCTATGTATTGTTATGTTTATTTGTATTGCCTATGCAAAACTTTTACTCATTAAAGCTTGTTTACAAATAAAAAAATAAAAAAAATGTCATTTTGGTAAAGCGTTTAGGAATCTCTTCTTTTGAAAGATGTATAAGAGCCTTAAAATAAAAGGGTGGTACTATCACATTTTTATTCCAAGTTCTTTTTTATTGAGAAAGTTTCAGAAAAAATAACATTATCATATATGCCAAGACAAACTTTTCGATAACGTTACAGTGTGATCAACATTGCTTAACAATAGCAACTATTCTCTTATAGAAATATGAGAACAACAATAAAATAATATAAAATAAAGAATAAAAGATAGCAAAATAGGACATATTACTGTTCCAGCCGAACTATTATGGTAAATGTATGGGGTCAAGTTAAGTAGAACTAGTGATAAGACTGTGTCCTCTCAAATTAATCTGTTGGAGATTTAGATAGGTTAGTAATGTGAAAGTGCAGATAGGATTCAATCTAGCTTTATATATTGATCCCACAGGTCTCTAGTATCTAATCTGAAGGATCTATACTCCTCTAGTTCTATGAGGTCTGAAACCTTATTTCTCCACATTATTATATCCGGGGAGTCTGGAGATTTCCAGTTTTTAGCGATAAGTGATTTGGCGCTATTAGTAAATATACGAAACAGAATAATGTGGGCTTTGGAGAGGAGCTTGATGTATTTGTTAAGGAGAAATATTAGTGGGTCTAAGGATAAAAATATCTGGAAAATCTTCTCTATTTCCCCGATGAGGGCTCTCCAGAATTGGTTTATGCCGTTGCACCACCACCACATGTGGCCCATGCCACTACCCATATGGCCACAAAGCCAACAGCAATTTCTAGTTGTGGGATACAATTTATGTAAACGTCTAGGGGTAAGGTACCAGTTATGGAGAATTTTATAGTTCATCTCCAACAACCCTGCCAATGAAGAGGATGTCTTAGTGTTAATGAACATAGAAGATGCAACCTGAGGGAGGATGATAACCCCCAATTCCCTGAGAGGTGATGGATAGCAAAGTCTGGAAAAATTTTAAGATCAGTGAAATGTATCCCTAGGTCAGTCAAGGTAAACTCAGTGTTATGAATCAGGGAAGTAAGTGGGGAAGGACTGGAAGAAAGGTATGGATTGATTCTGTTAGCCTTTTCCCACTGGGTCAAGGTCTCCTTGGTGATCGGATTTTCTATATTTTTAATGAGGTCTGCACATCGAGGGGACCAACAGCTGGATTGTAGATTTATGTCTTTATGAAGGTGCTCCTCGAGATGAATCCACCTTTTCTGGGGTTTATGTATCCTCCAGTCAAGGATTCTCTGGATAAAAATTGCATGACTATATAGTTCCAGGTTGGGGACTCCCAAGCCACCATGGATTCGAGGAGTCATCATTACCTTTTTATTAATTGTAGAGTGTCCTCCCCTCCAAATAAAGGAATTGAATAACTGTTGGATATTCATAAGGAATCGAGGAGGGAGGAGGATAGGAAGGGCTTGTAATAAATACAGAAGTCTGGGGAAGGCTGTCATTTTTATTGAATTGATTCCGCCCATCCAGGAGAGGTGTCTAGAGTGCCAGGAAGAGAGTTCACGCTCCAGAGTCAGTTTAATAGGGACATAGTTTAAATTGTACACCGATTCTAACTCATCAGTAAGGTATGTGCCTAGGTATTTTAAAGAGGTTTTGCATTGGCGAAAGGGGCAGGAAATCCTGCTTTGTTGGGCAAGGGCAGGAGACAGGGAAACCCCCAGGAATTCAAATTTAGAGTGATTAATGAGGAAATTAGTCATTCTATTAAAAAGCGACAGTTCCTCCAAGAGGATCGACCTATCAGGATTAGTAAGAGTAAACATCACGTTGTCCGTGAATAGGGACAATTTATAGGACTCTTCTCCTATCGATATACCTTCGATCCCCGGGTTTTGTCTTATCTTAGTGGCAAAGGCCTCCAAGAGACAGATAAATAGTAAAGGAGACAGGGGACACCCCTGTCTGGTGCCATTAGAGATTGGGAAAGGAGGGGGAAATTATATCATTTAGAGAGATTCGAGCGCTAGGGCAATTATATAGTGTGAATATTCTATGAAGCATGGATTCTCCTAGACCTAGTGTTTGTAGGGTGGCTTTGAGAAAGGACCATCTAACCCGGTGGAAGGCCTTCTCCGCATCGGTAGATAGCCATATCGCGGGAAGGCCTTGTTTTTTAGAGTGCCATAGGAGATGAAGGTTGCAGACCGTATTATCCCTCGCCTCCCTATAGGGGACAAACCCGACCTGGTCCTGGTGAATTAAGTATGGGAGATATTGGTTTAGTCTAATAGATATAATTTTTGCATAAATTTTAATGTCAGCTTTTAAAAGGGAAATTGGTCTATAGTTGGGGATGAGGTTGGGAGTCTTATTTGGCTTCAGGATTATGGAAATATGCGCTTGGAGAGATGGGGGGAGGATTTATTATTGTCAATATCAGAAAAGTGGGCTAGGAGATGAGGGGCAAAGATGTCAATAAATTTAGAGTAGTAAGAATGGCCAAACCCATCTGGACCCGGTGCCTTGCCAGGAGGGAAAGAGAGGATAGCCTTCTGAAGTTCCTTTAAGGAAAAAGGGGATTCTAAATCTGATTTTTGGTATGCAGCCAGGGAGGGGAGTTGAAGAGTAGAAAGGTAGTCTGTGATATCTGAGGGAGAAGGTGGAGCAGTTTTCCTGTCTAAGTTATAGATGTCCTCGTAGTAATTTCTGAAATTGTTGGCAATGTCAGTAGATATGGACGAGACCTTCCTTTATTATCTTTTATAGACTTAATGCAACCTCTAGAGGATCTAATTCGTATTAGCCTTGCCAGCAGTCTGCCCTGTTTGTTCCCCCTCATAGAATCTCCTCCTAAGGAAGAGGGCTCTATGTTTGGCCTCCAAGCCCAAGAGAAGGTTGAGCTGTTTTTGTTTGCATTGGATAGGTTCAAGCAGTGAATGAACCTTGGGATGTCTCTTGTGAGTATCTTGCAATGTTTCTAATTCTTCTAGTAACTTTTTTAGTACCAGGGAATTTTGTCTGTTCATATCTGCCTTGATCGCTGTTAGCTCTCCTCTGATTACACACTTATGTGCTTCCCATATATGAAGAGGAGAAACATTAGGGGTGGCATTTATCCTAAAGTATGCTTCAAGTTTTTCATGTATTTGTAAGTTAGTCAATGGGTCAGACAATAATGATTCATCTAATTTCCATGTACGGTCTTGTCTTTGAGAAGTGGGCCAGTTCAATAAACAACTAATCATGGCATGGTCGGACCAGGTTATGGGGGATATTTCAGTGGACTGAACTAAGACTAAACTAGTAGCATCTATCATCAGATAATCGATGCGTGAATAGTTTTGATGGGGGTAAGAATAAAATGAGTAATCTTTTTCTTGTGGGTGATAAATTCTCCAGGCATCATGTACATTTAACCTTGACAAATGTGACTTGATTAGTTTTAAGGTTTTCTGGGGGACAGAGGATGATCCAGATGGGGTTAAAAGCTAAATTGAAGTCTCCCCCCAGAATCAGGCTGCCTCTGATGGTTTCATAGATTGTATTACAGGACTGGAGGAAGAACTGTGCAGGACATGAATTGGGAGAGTAAATATTGGCAATAGTAATGACTTTATTAAAGAGTCGACCAGTGATAACCACCAATCTGCCCTCCTTGTCCCTAAAAATGTTAGTGAGAAGGAAAGGGATCTGTTTTCGAATTAAAATTCCCACTCCATTGTGTTTTGTGGGGTGGGAGGAGAGATACACCTGGCCGCATTTTCTAAGGGACTGTAAGGGTTCTCTACCTTTCTTGAAATGAGTCTCTTGAAGTAGGATAATATCGCATTTAAGTCTCTGGTAATCTCTCAGGGCCCTGGTTCTTTTCTGGGGAATATTAAGTCCCTTAACATTGTGAGAAATATTTTAATAGACATGGGGTTGTCAGCAATAGTTTATGTAAAAAATAATAACTAGAATTATGTAGAGAGAGGGCAGTTGTGGGAATGTAAACCTATCAAGTAAATAATAATGTCTGACTACTGAGATTCGGTGGGTCAGTAGGGAATGGTCAGCAAACAGACAATTAAGCACATATTAAGGTATATTGAAACAATTCCATTTACAAGGTATCTGTGGAGACCTATGACAAGATTGAATGAGTAAATCATAAGAATAAATATTATGACCTTTGAATGCACATTGTGTAAAAACCTTGGAGTAAGTTACAAACCTGGAACGCAACACATCAATACAAACATAATCAAGTAAAGCAATTATTGTGAACATGAACTGGGTGGACAATAAAAGAAAAAAACAAAAAACAAAATATAAACCACTACAACAACAAGTGGTGTATGAGAGGGTCTTTAAGTACTCCATCCAAGGGGGTGGAATGATGTTGGGTAACCTTCTAGGGTGAACATTGGTTAAATGTCATAACATATGGCATGTTAGAAGAAATAAAATACAACTCAGTTGGGCTAATTGAAATAAGAAAAACAAGCGAGTAAATATGTAGACCATAGTGTTAGAGGTTTATACTGTACCACTGGAACAACTCAGCGGAGGACCATCTCTAGTTGTGTAGTCCAAAGAAAACCTCTTTGAACTTGAGGCAACGTAGAAGAGGATCAGTCATGTCCAAACTGAAGTACGAGCTGGTCAACAATTCTTAAAGAAGGGTTGCTAGTAATTTCAGGTTTCGGCAGCCATGAAGGAGGGGCCTGTCTTGCGCCTATTGGAAGCCACTTTCATCAAGTTAGGTCTCTGTTCCTTTGGCAACTCTCCTTCTGTTTGTTCCACCCAAGGTGGGATTTCTATGATCTTTTCAGGTGGAAGGTCAAATAAAAGGTTAAGTTTCCTAGAAATGCTGTCCAAATCAGAAAAGCTTTTGTAAACAATTTGGGCACCGTTATGCGAGATAATTAGGCTGAGAGCGAACCTCCTTTCTTCATTGGACCGTTTGAGGACAGAGGTCTTGGTGTGATTACGGAATTGTATTGTCCGCAGGTTCTTGCAGTCTGCCAGATCTCCTCTTTGGTAGTGTATTTTAGAAATCTGAGAATAACATCTGTAGGTGGAACGGGAGGCTTGGCAGGAGGTCTTAAGGCTCTATGTATTCTTTCAATGTCTTCATTTTGCAGGATTGGGTCTTGAGGGAGGAGAGAATGAAAAAATTCTGTAACGTAAGCTCTGAGTTGGTCTTGGGAGATCTCTTCAGGGATTCCCCTCAGGCATAAATTGTTTCTCCTACCTCGATTCTCGAGGTCCTCTATTTTGTTGATTAGGTTTTGGATCATGGAATCATGCATGGCTAGCTCTTGGGTATTTGAGCTGACCATGTTGTTTAGATGTTTTTGGCCCTCTTCTATATATTCCATTCTAGAACCTAGATCATTAAGGTCTTTGTTTAGGTCTTTAATTTCTTCTTTTATGAGCTTTTTTAAAGATTCTATGTCGGATTTGGAGGGGAGGCCAGCAATCTGGGATTGAATAGACTGCAGAGGGTCATGGAGAGTAGTAGAAACAGAGTTAGTAGGGGTTAGATCCTGGGACTGCATGTTGTCTGGGCCTGCTGTTTCTTGTGGATGAAAAAAGGATGAGACAGATGGACCCAAAGGATATGGTTTTGTCTGTTTGTCAGGCTTATTTCCTTTTTTGCTTGCCATTATAGAGTGATAGGTGGAGGTGGTGCAGGGTCTTAAACTGGTAGGCTATGATCAAAGATGCTCCCAGACTGCTACCCACCAGAGGGTTATGGCTGATTTATTAGACAAGCAGAGTTAGTAGCAAGTGAGTTGGACCCGCAGATAAAGTGGAGAAAAAATGAGACACAACCATACTTAAAGGAATACAGTTCTCATACAATAATATACAGCAGTATTTGAGCCAAAAAAAATAACTCAATAAACTTTAAAAGAATAATCAAAGCATCCAGCAGCCCAACCAATTCCAAATTTGCAATAAAGAGTTGTTTATATATTAGCTAGGTCCTCATGTACACCTCTAGCTTGAAATATTGTGAACGATGAAGATTTGTGTATTAGCTGCGGGCCAGCAGAAAAGGGCTCAGCATGGAGGAAGCGTTGTCTTGCTGTGTGTGTTTGTAGGAGGCCTATTAAGGATAATTCTCAAACATGCTCTTAATAATTGCAAGTTCCCAAGTTGCTATGTGATCTAGGGAGACCTCGATATAAGCCAGGATGGTGAGGTAATGGTTACACTGCCCCAATCTGCTGTAACAGAGCTAGTTGTTTTGCTGCATCCCTGGAGGACCCCCCAGTGCCTCTGTTCAATATCTAAGCAGCTGTGTGTGTGTATGATACCTGTGGCATCCATGTGGCGATCAAGAATGCATCCGGTTTCCAACTGAGGGGTCGCGAACTATGTCGTCGGCTGCAGAGGACTCTCAGTGTAGGAGGTCCGGCCAGTGGTCGGGATCAAGGTAGGTATAGGTTGTGCTTCGGGACCTCACTCAAACATACTAATGCGGTAGCATCAGAGGGTTGAATGTGATCTAAACCATCGGCAAGATGGCAGCCGCATCCTCAGTCTAAGCGGATCTCTGTCTTCATGTCGGACTCCCCTCGTCCGTTCCTGAGCAAATTATGGAGGCTAGTTATATAGGGCTGGATATTGGTGGTAGTAAGAGCATTATTAGCCCATATGGATGCCAAACTGAATGCCTAAAGGGTCCGACAGCTCCGGAGCTCTCTCACAGTGCGTCCATGCACCAGAATGGCGTAGCTCCGCCCCCCGATACTATCACATTTTTAAGTGTAAATTGGTTACATATTCTTTTTCTGTTATCCAGTCTAATTTGAATTTCACTAGTGCAGCCAGATTATAAAATCTTAAATTGGGAAAAGGTAATCTACCTGCTTCATAATGCAAACTTAATTTACAGATAATACTGACTATTATGTTTAATTTTTTACTTTAGGATTGTGTGAGTCCCTAAAACTCCTCAGACTAAGAGATCAGTGTCCTGCAACCAGCACCTTATTTGGGCCCCTATGACTGCCAAGATAGAGGCAAAAAGACACCTGTAGAACTATTTGTTCTAAATATCTACAAAAAAGGGGCATCCCAGACCACCCCCTAAGGAACTTTACCCCTATCATCAGACTGGATATCATTGCATCTTTCATCTCTCCTGCCATAAATATAAAGAAACTCTTTTTGCCAACCAAAGTTGGGACAAAACAAAAGCCTGTTTAATATTGTCAGAAATAAATCCAGACCTGTGTTTGTAAGATTTTAATTTTAGATTACGATTTTTAGTTTTGGTATTTAAATTAATTTATTAGTTTAATAGTGTTTTATTATTTTATGTAATGGGCGTTAACATAGGGGGTGTTAGTGATTTGATTAATATTTGCATTGTGGGGGGATGGCAGTTTAGGAGTTAATAGGTTAAATAGATACTTGGCGTTGTGGGGGTATGACTGTTTAGGGGTTCATAGTTTAAATAGGTACTTTGCATTGTGGGGGGTAGCGGTTTAGTGGTTAATACATTTCATTGCTAGTTTCAATGTGGGGGGGATGGCGGTTTAGAGGTTAATACATTTTATTGTTAGTTGCAATGTGGGGGATGGCGGATATAGGGGTTAATACATTTTATTGTTAGTTGTGATGTGGGGGGATGGTGGTTTAGAGGTTAATACATTTTATTGTTAGTTTTGATGTGGGGGATGGCGGTTTAGTGGTTAATACATTTCATTGTTAGTTGCGATGTGGGGGGATGGTGGTTTAGTGGTTAATACATTTTATTGTCAGTTGCGATGTTGGAGGATGGCGGATAGAGGGGTTTTGACATATTGGGTTTATTTTTGGGAGGCGGGTTAGATTTTAATGGGAAATAAGTTTCAAAAAGCTCCTATTTCCCGCTTAAAACCTAGTTGAGCTGGATGTAATTTTTGTTAAAAATTACATCCAGCTCCAACAGTGTATTAACGGTTTGCATGGTCATTGGAAACCTGGTATTATTTCTAGATTAGCGGCTTCTGATACTTTCTATGGGACACAAAAATGTTTTTGGCAGCCGGAGTCCGGTGCAAAAATTGAGGTATAAAGGAGCCGTTGGACGCAGTCGGTGAATGATATTGCTTGCAAGTTTTCCTTATAATATTGCATATTTCCCTATACTGCTTACAACAAGTTTTGGAAAATTATAAAGATTAAGTAAATTTTTCTGCTTATCAACAGCAACCGGAAGATACCTTAGGCAAACTGGGTACTGAATTATCTGACACTGAGTACAAAAAATATGAGAGAGATTGTAAAGACTATGAGCTATCTGTAGTCTATAATTGGAACACAGCTAAAAGAACACATGGAAAGAAATCAGAAAGAAACAATTAAAGCAATAAACATAAAAACAACTGATCCAAAAGGGTTACTTTTTACTGTTTTGAAAGCTCAGTTTCCACAAGTGAATCTAAACCTACCTCTTCTAAAACTCCTATGTCTACTTCTACCCCGATGAGAATACAGGAACGTCCAATAGAAGAGATGAGAGCCAGACCAAAAAAGGGAGGAATAGGAATAGGAATAGGAGGACAGGTTACAGAGCAGTTGGAAATGTAAGCTCCAAGATACTCAATTTGTCAAAATCAAAAGGAGAAAAATATCAATCTATCTTCAATACAATTGAGTGAATATGAAAAGACAGTTCTATCTAAGGGTCTGGGGTGTTTACCTTCACAAGACTTTAATCTGTTCAGTACTATCATTGACATAAATAAGTTTGTTTGTAAGATCACTCTGAAATTAGTGATGTTAAATTATTTTTATATGACACTTAAATGGGGAATAAGAACATAATCGTGTATTTATAGTCATGAAGTTTAATAAATGCAGTGGGGAACTCTTTTGGGAGTCATTTTACTATGGTGGGAATTGTAAGAATATCTATATAGCATTTATCTTTTATATTTGGATACCCTAAAGTAAATTTCCTCATCAAAACTTCTTTACTGATTATGCTTCTAATTCATGTCCCTTTATAATAATTTTATCTAACATAATATAATCATATGGACAGGTAAAATCATTCAACTTTATTTTTTAATGTCATTTTTTAAGCTTAAGATTGTGTGTCCTTATAGGGTTTTTTTAAGCGTTTTAATTAGTATTGCTGAATGTGATTGGTTGAACAAGACATCTCCAATGGGGTTATAATGCCATGTGATACACATGTTAGATAGTTCTGATGAAGTACCGTTAAGGCAGGAAACACGTCAGATGTAAGCCTCTGTTTGCTTTGCCCTTATGTGCTTTTATTTTTTGTATACTAATAGACATTTTATTCTAATTACTTCTCTCCGGTTCCTATTTGGAATAAGCTGAATATGCTGTATTAATTTTCATTTGCTTAAGTTTGTTGGCGGGCGTGTGGGAGAACCCTTACATCATACAGCAACAAGCCAATGCCGATTGGACACAGCCAACGTCAGAGTGAGGCCGAACACACACAATGGTTCAGTTTTGTATCCTGTACTGTAGGTACACTCTGGAAACACTGTGAAAGACTAAACATGGTTATGCTGTGGTTCATGACCAGTGGATAATCAAGCCCTGTTACTATAGTGATTTCTGTACAAAGCTGCTGTATATGTGGTAAGCCATCTAATTAACTTACAGTGTGGGATATAATATTTGGGAATTAACACTTGATTCTCCAATTATCCTGGAATAGGTCAGTGAACAAATTATAATGGTTTTTGTTAACCGTTTCTTTTTCAGGAGTTTGAATGTTTGCATCAACTCAGTACATAACAGTTTTTTCTCTTTTTGTTTTGAGGATCCTCTTCAATCCTACCTAATCCACAGCCCAGAACAGCACTATTCTAGAATGATAATGAGACAAAGCCTAATCAGACTACTTCTTCAAATAGCAAGAAGCTATCACCCTAAAGCAACATTACCATTTGTCAAAACTATCTGGAAATTTCACCCACTTGACATGCCTACTCCTCAGCCCTCTCCTTCAATATATGTGCCTCAATAGACTGAACACATTGATATATTCTATAGACATTAGCCTTCAAGTGTGCATGTAGTGCACTTCTATTTCCCAACTAGGGATAGGCGAATGTGCAAATTTTCGAATTTCGAATATAGAACGAATGTTATTACCGAAATTCGAATTCTAAATTCGAATGTCGATAAGAACGAATATTCTTAAAAATTCGAAAATCGAATGTTATTTACAGTTTTCGAATGTCACTTTCGAATTTGAATGTTTATAATTATATCGAATGTCTACATTCGAAATTCGAATTTTTCGAATTCGAATATAAATTCGAATTTTTCGAATTCGAATATTGCATAATTCGAATATTACATTTAAAAGCATTAGAAATACTATTACAATCTAAATTCAAATTTTTCGAATTTGAATACACGTATTGCATAATTCGAATATTACATTTAAAGAAAAAGCATTAGAAATACTATTACAATCTAAATTCGAATTTTTCGAATTCGAATACACGTATTGCATAATTCGACTATTACATTTAAAGAAAAAGCATTAGAAATACTATTACAATCTAAATTCGAATTTTTCGATTTCGAATATTGCATAATTCGAATATTACATTTAAAGAAAAAGCATTAGAAATACTATTACAATCTAAATTCTAATTTTTCGAATTCGAATACACGTATTGCATAATTCGAATATTACATTTAAAGAAAAAGCATTAGAAATATTATTACAATCTAATTTCGAATTTTTCGAATTCGAATACACGTATTGCATAATTCGAATATTACATTTAAAGAAAAAGCATTAGAAATACTATTACAATCTAAATTCGAATTTTTCGAATTCGAATATTGCATAATTCGAATATTACATTTAAAGAAAAAGCATTAGAAATACTATTACAATCTAAATTCGAAATTTTCGAATTCGAATACACGTATTCCATAATTCGAATATTACATTTAAAGAAAAAGCATTAGAAATACTATTACAATCTAAATTCGAATTTTTCGAATTCGAATACACGTATTGCATAATTTGAATATTACATTTAAAGAAAAAGCATTAGAAATACTATTACAATCTAAATTCGAATTTTTTGAATTCGAATATTGCATAATTCGAATATTACATTTAAAGAAAAAGCATTAGAAATACTATTACAATCTAAATTCGAATTTTTCAAATTCGAATATTGCATAATTCGAATATTACATTTAAAGAAAAAGCATTAGAAATACTATTACAATCTAAATTCAAATTTTTCGAATTCGAATATTTTCAAATGTAATCGTAAAATTCGAAACCGAACATTCGAAAATCGAATGTTAGAATGTTATGTAAACATTCGAAATTCGATTAGAACGAACGAATGTGTTAAAATTCGTGCCGTTTTTCGAATGTTGTGAAACATTCGCCCATCCCTATTCCCAACTACTGCTGGCACTGTAACTCACCTTAACTAGAAATGCAAACCTAATAGTCTGACCTACAACCAAATTCTTAATTATATAAAACTTAAGTTTCTGACACTTCCTGACTAAGCCCAGGACCCTCAGACTGTCTGTCCTGAGTCAAAAGGGGAATCGACTAAATTGTAGTGTGTTTGTGTGTGTCTATGTAAAAAATGAAAACTGGCTCACTGGGTCACCAATTGACACTATTCTCATCCTGCTGCCTTGTTTTTGCAGAGGGATCACTGCTGTAGATGGCACTGCAGGGTCCAAAGGAAAAAAAAAATATCACAGCTGCAAATGCCATTGTCCTTGATACTCTTTATTGTCATAAAACCACTGTGCCTACTAAGGGCTAACCATGATAAATAATATAATATATGTGTGTGTGTGTGCACCTAATTGGCTCTAACTAATGACAACTGCAAAACAATGGCCCATTTTATACAAACATTATCGATGTAGCTTTCCTTGTTGTCTGCATAACAAAAGTCAAGAATATACTCCTCCAGCTCCCCAGTACTAATGTTTCCTCTATTAGGTCCACTTTACCACACAGATGAATGAGAGTGAACTTCTTTAGAGGAACTGAATCTCTTCTTCAATGGATGATCCATGGTTTTAAAACAATGCTCCAGAAAAAGTAGAAAAAAACAGCTGTTTTTAAACTGGTTATAAAGCATCCCCACTCACTCTGAGCCTGATTTCATACACTATAAGTTTATTCTTTTTTTATACATTTCTGCTCTTCACTTAGCCAAGCAAACCTACTTCTCTTCTCTCATATCTACTCTTTCCTCAAACCCTAAACAACTCTTCTCCACCTTTAACTCTCTCCTCTACCCACCTGCTCCACCCCCCCATCTGTCTTTAGTGCTCAAGACCTGGCAGACTACTTTTAAAACAAAACACATACTATCTGAAGTAACATCCCAACACCAACCTGCAATATTCCATCAACAGACCCAGTTACTCCCTCTGCCACCCTCTGCATCTTCCATCCAGCCACTGAGAATGAAGTTTCCTTCTTACTATCTTCTTCATGCCTCACTACCTGCCTGCTTGACCCTATCGCTTCCCATCTAATACCCTCCCTATCTTCCACCCTCACTCCTGCTCTTACCCACATCTTCAACCTATCTCTCTCTACCGGCTCATTCCCATCTTCTTTCAAACATGCAAAAGTCACTCCCTCGACCCTAATTCTCCTCAAAGCTACTGCCCCATAACACTGCTTCCACTAACATCAAAACTCCTTTACAATCGCCTAACCTACTTCCTGTCCGCCAACTCCTTGACTCCCTGCAATCCGGATTCCATCCCCAAACACTCAACTGAGACTGTCCTTAACAAGGTTACTAAAGGCTGCTAAAAATATTGGCCACTACTCTATGATCATCTTACTTGACCTCTCAGCTGCTTTCGACACAGTTGACCACCCCCTCCTCCTACAGACCCTTAGCTCTTTTGGCCTCTTTGACTCTGCTCTTTCCTGGATTCACTTCTATTTTTCTCGCAGGTCTTTTTCTGTGTCATTTGCTGGCGACTCCTCCTCTCCAATGCCTCTGTCTGTTAGAGTACCTCAAGGAACTGTTCTGGGTCCTCTACTCTTCTCCATTTATACTTCTTTGCAGGGTAAACTTATCATATCAACAGTTATGGCTTTAAATATCACCTCTATGCTGATGACACCCAGATCTACCTCTCCACACCTGCTCTCTCTCCCTCTGTCCTTTATCATGTCAGTGACTGCTTATCTGGTATTTCTTCCTGGATGGCCTCTCACCATCTAAAGATTAACATGTCCAAGACTGAGCTCCTTCTTATCCCCATTCAAGCTCTACACCGACTTGTGACTTCTCTATCCCTGTTGACGGCATAACCATTTCCCCATCGCCCCAAGTCCACTGCCTCAGAGTTACACTTGACTCAAATCTATCCTTTGTCCCCCATATCCAATCGCTTTCTACATCCTGCCGCAACCATCTACTCAATATTTCCAAGATGCAAACTTTTCTGTGCGTTAACACCACAAAACAAATAATCCACTCCCTTGTTATCTCCCGACTTGACTACTGCAATAACCTACTTACTGGCCTTCCTCTTTCCCACCTCTCTCCCCTTCAATCAATCCTAAATGCCTCTGCCAGGCTGATCCACCTTTCCCGTTGCTCTGTATATGCTTCACCTCTCTGCGAGTCCCTTCATTGGCTCCCCATTCACATCAGAATTTAATTAAAAATTCTCACCCTTGCAAACAAAGTGCTCACCAACACCACTCCCCTCTACCTATCCTCTCTAATCAACAAGTATACTCCAGCCCACCCACTAAGATCCAACAATGACCTGCTCCTTACATCTGTAACTATCACCTCTTCTCATGCTAGACTGCAGGATTTCTGTCATGCAGCACCTACCCTCTGGAACACTCTCCCTCGTGCTGTCAGGCGGTGCCCTAATTTTTTTTTCTTTTAAATGCTCTCTGAAGACTTTTCTGTTCAGAGAAACCTCCCACCCAACTCAATATTATTTATCTTACCTAACAACAATTCCCTCATCTAACTCGGCATTAACATCTTTCTCAATCTTGCAGTCCTCATCTCCTGTTTCTCAACCTCCTACCCTTCTAGATTGTAAGTTCCCACAGGAATAGGGCCCTCAATTCCTCCTGCATGTGTTTGTAAAATGTGTCCTGTCTCTTACAATTTTTATATTATTGTTTTATTTAAATGAATTGTATCCATGGACAGCTCTGCGGAATATGTTGGTGCTTCATAAATAAAATATAATAATAATAAAATCCCCACTGAATATAGTACTATTGCAACCAAACACACAATGCACTACACTTTCAATTAAAGAGACAGTCTAGTCAAAAATAAACTTTCATATAAGGCATGTAATTTAAAACAACGTTCTAATTTACTTTTATCATCAATTTTGCTTTGTTCTCTTGGTATTCTTAATTGAAAGACTAGAGGGCGTTAGTTCATGTGTGCCATAAAGATAGCATTGTGCTCACGCATGTGGAGTTACCTAGGAGTCAGCACTGATTGTCTAAAATGCAAATCTGTCAAAAGAACTAAGATAAGGGGGCAGTCGGCAGAGGCTTAGATACATAAAAGTATATTAATATAACTGTGTTGGTTATGCAAAACTGGGGAATAAAGGGATTATCTATCTTTTTACAACAATAACAATTCTAATGTAAACTGTCCCTTAAAGGGACACAAAACCCCAATTTTTTCTTTCATGATTTAGAAATAACATGCATTTTTAAACATCTTTCTAATTTACTTCTATTATCTAATTTGTTTTATTCTCTTGATATTCTTTGCTGAAAAGCATATCTAGATATGCTCAGTAGCTGCTGATTGGTTGCTGCACATAGAAGACTCATGTGATTGGCTCACCCATGTGCATTGCTTTTTCTTCAAATAAGGATATCTAAAAAATGAAGCAAAATAAATAATAGAAGTAAATTGTAATGTTGTTTAAATTTGTATGTTCTATCTAAATCATGAAAGAAATATTTTGGGTTTAGTGGCCCTTTAAATACAGAGTATAATCACTTACAATCCTATTAGGCTGCCCACTAGCTGTGATCACGGGTGTCTATAGTTGTGGAAACCTTGTCCATCCACACATTGATAAATGGTGCCCATAGTCACCAAGAAATGTGAACACTCCTGTTCCTACCTCAGTTTGCCTTAATAGAAGGAAACCAAGATTAGAACAAAATAGGAAGTGAAAAACTTAACTGATTATAGAATTGAATTGGAAAGGGTTAGTTTTAACTGTATGTTCTATCTGAAATGACATTTTTTAAATAATTTTTTTAGCATTTTCTATTACATATGAAGTTACATTGAACATGTGTGTTATTTCCCTGTTCAGTATTGCTTGTGTTCCTTTGTGAATATAAGATACAAATCTAAATTCATACGTGATTTGTTATTCAACATGAAGTAATTACCTATTGATTTATTTGCTTTTCACTTGTTTAAATGCCTTCACTTTAGTCAGCTACAGCTAGGAACAAATCTGTAATTCAAAAGGTTCCTTTTCTTTCCTTACTTAAAATGTATACAACACAATTTAATGGGTCCCTTGGAACTTACAAAATAGTACAAAACTTTCATTGCAGGATCTTTATATAATAAATTGAAAAACGTTTTCTCTGTGTTTTAGAAAAATGTGATCTACACAGATGAACTAGATGATGATGTTCAACACCATAAACAGTGACTTGTTGAAAATTCAAGTTTATGTGAAATTATTTTAGTATGATACAGAAATACAGGATAGAGTTAAATCTAATAATTCAGATATACTCTATCTGAATTATTTCCTTTCATGATTCAGATTGAATAAACAATTTAAAACAATTTTCCTCTTAACTTCTATTATCAAATTTGCTTTTTCTTGGTATCCTTTATTGCAGGAGCAGCAATGTATTACTGGAAGTCCGTTAAATACATTAGCAGCTAGCTCCCCCCAGTATTGCAGTATTATTTTCAGGATATCATATGAAAGTAGAAAATTAGATAATAGAAGTAAAATGGAATGTTTTTGAAATTTCTTGTTGTATCTGTATCAGGAAAGAAAAAAATTGGATTTGATCTCCTGTTAAATATTTACCCAAAATTAGCTTAATGTTGTTGATTCTTCAAGCTCTACATGTAACATTTTATTTAATTTATTATTTTGCTATTTTTGTTATTTTATTTTTTGATATTTAGCTTAATTATTTGATGTTAATGCTTTTCATTTATTTTAATAAATGTGGATAACAAACTCATGGCATTGGGGTAGCGGGAGAGACCGAGGATGAGCTGAGCAAGAGTAGGCCGCAGACATGGAGTGGTTTATGGGAAAATCTAAGGCAAAGCCAAATGGGAAGTATCCAGTTTCTGAAGAGAAGAAACTGTACTTAGAGCCAGAATACACACGTGCCCGGGTCACAGACTTTGAGTTCAAGGAGCTGGTGGCTTTACCACAGGAGATTGACCTCAATGAGTGACTGGCTAGTAAGATTACCACATTTTTCAACCACATTAACCTTCAGTACAGCACCATCTCAGAGTTCTGCACAGGAGAAACCTGCCAGACAATGGCTGCATGCAATACACAGTACTATTGTTATGAGCGAGAAAATAAAATAAAGTGCACAGCCTCCCAGTATGAGTATGAGCTCTGTACAGAAGTTAGTGACTGACGAAGTTGGTGACTGACGAAGATGTCTTCCTAAACAAATATGGAAAATAATTTCCCAGCTCATTTAATTCTTTGGTCAAAAAGATCAGTCGATACCTTTTTCACGTCATGGCTCACATCTACTCGGCACACTTCAAGGAGACTGCAATTCTAGAATTGCAAGGACACATAAATACACTCTTTATCCACTTCTTCTTTTGTGTGCGGTAATTCAACCTACTGGATCCTAAGGAAACTGGATAACCTATCTGAAATTCTCTTTTCTGAAGAGAGCCGGGAAGCTGCAGGGGCTACAGGAGAAGCACAGAACCACATGAAGGAGAGATGAATCTCCCCCAATATTTTGCTTTCTCTCCTTACGCAGCCCCCTTCCAGCGTGCTCACCCCTTACGGCAATCTGACTTACCTCTCGGTTCACAGCACTGAGGAGAAGCGGATGTAGGTGCTACTCTGCCTGTTATACCCCACAGGAAGGGGAAGCAAACCTCGCTCTTATCTTTATCAGGAAGTTGCACCGAATAGCACCTTATTTTTATTTTGTGGTTTGGAATTTTTTTGAAGTTAACATGTTTTTTTACTTTGTTGTTATTTTTTTTCTCCTTTTCTTTTCAGTTTCCTTCTCTTATGGGTGGTACTGTCATTGTTTTTGGGGGGGATTTATCTTTTTATTTTTTTATTTTTTATTTTTTTTATTTTTTTATTGAGGATATAATAAATACAGGGCAAAATTGCATAAATAAATAAAGTACAGAGATCCATGACTTGGGCGCACCAAGGCCAGAATTAACAGCAGAAAAGTAGAACAATTGTATATAGTACTGTGTCATAGATACATGTTAAGCCTTGCCCGAATATACAATTAGGAGATAAACCTCAGTTTTTCTTAAACATTATATCCTCTTAAAACTTTGGTGGACTGCAGTGTGGTAGGTATTCCCCTAATGATGAGTAGAGGCCTCTCTTGGACCTCTGAAAGAGACCTTTGTACAACAGGGAACTACAAGAGGATACTGGAAAATAACATATGACAAAAGGGCCACTCTTGGACCCAAAATAATACAACATAACAGCCTGTAACAACAACAAAAAGATAAATTAAAATGGTGATATGTCTACTGTGAGTAAGTATTGCAATGAACTTCCCATATGGCAGCATTAATATGAATTGGAGTTAGGATTACAGGGGACTGATATAGAAGAAGGCTAATGACATTAGGGGTGGATAAGAGAATACCTTTAGGGTATCCCTCCTGGCATGCATACCTGATATATAAAATTTCCATCATTAGTGACTATCGGCCGTGATAACATTAGCACAGGAAGCAATATAGGTAGCAATGGATAAGTATATGTGAGAGGGCAGGAGGACCATCATCAAATGGGCATTGGGCAATAACAGTTGTGGCATGTATAGTGCGAATAGGCAGGAGTGCAGCATAATAAACCAAACATGGGTACTGAAGGTGGCCGGCAAGTAATAGTTATACAATTTAAGGTCAATAATCCCACAGTCATATATAGAAAAGGGTAAAAGATAAACAACATATAAACAGGGGGATCTAGATTATATACTACAGGAGCTAACTTATAGAGTCAATAAACCCTAATATATTTGGGGATAAATAAATATGGGAATGTCCATGTTTATAAGAGTACAAGATATTAGTCCTCAAACTTCAGGCTTGCTAGCCGTCATTGCAAGGTAAAAGCACCACCGCCATAGCAAACATAGGGTGTCTCACAGTATGAAAATCCCAAATAAAGGGAAAGATATAGTAGGCTGATCCAATATCTCAAATTATTTCATCCGATGCCCTGTCTATTGGTAAAACAGGACTGTTTGCTAACCCCTTTCTGACAATACCACTTAAAGCCTGACCATCGCTTCTGGGGAGCGCAGCCATTGCAACTCCCAGCCTCGCCTGACTTGAGATTCCCTGACAGCGTACCATGAGATAGAGACTGGCCCAAGTGTGATCCGCCTTCTCCCCTAGCATTTGGGGCCGGTGTTTTCTGTCGCCTCTGCAATATAGTGAGATGCAGATGATTTTTTCCCTCTGGTAAGGATGCTTGTTTTAGTGTGTCCGGTGCGGTAGTAAGAGTAGTATTCTGCTGATGCTTGTCAGGAATCGCCCATTGATTATCAGGCTCCCATGATGTTTTAGTTGTGATTAATGCAGCATCTTGTTGGGTCTCGCAAACGATCTCCCACCAATTCTCCTGCTCCCATTCTGTGTTCATTTCGTTAGATGGTGTTTCAGATCCAGTTTCCAATGAGCTCTGCTGTGGAGCTGGAGGCTTATCTTTTTCTTCATATAATATAGAGGTCGCGCCAAAGCAGTTGTCAAACAGCAGTTGAAGATTTTGAAAGTGTTCTTCGAATAGGTGCAACAATGCTGTCCCCAGTTTCTTCTGTTCGTCCATTATGAGTGTTACAGGTAGGCTTAGCTATGTCCAGAGTAAAGCACTCTGGTTTGTTAACCCAGTGACCTGGGGGGGGGGTAAATACACGGTAGCTTTAACAATGCAGGCTACTAGACTTGTAGGGAAGGCCTCACGACCTCGTGTCTAGACGCTGTGGAGTTAGCTGAGGAACATAGGCGGGTCCGCTGAAAGTAAGACAGTCCTGGAATCCCCTCAAGCTGACTTGAGTGGATTTGCTTAGAATGACCAAATAATGAGTTAAACATGAATCTCAACTTCTCAAAATGTTAATAAGGTCCAGGAGCTCTCTACAAACGCGTCCTGCCGCAAAAGCTGTAGGCTCCGCCCCCTATCTTTTTATTTTGCTGTGGCTTTGGAGGGGAATTGGATTCACCGGAGTGATGTGGAAAGGATGTAACAGTTGAGAAGAGACCAGCTCCTGTTACCTTCTGTAGTCTGGGCAGGATTAAGCCACCTCCTGTCCCCACCACCCATGAACAAAACTTCTTTCCCTCCCTCTTCCTGAGGGGGGTGCAGGGCGCTCACCCTGTGTTGGGGTGGAAGGATTTTGTTGGCTTCTTTTAGTTTTACTGTTAAATAATGATGATAATATTAATAATAAAACAGATTCTATCAACAAACTCATGACTTTAAAGTGAATTAAATTTTAAAGGGACAGAAACAAATTGATTCAGAAAGAACATCCAATTATAAACAACTTTCCTATGTAATTCTATTACCTAATTTGCTTTGTTCTCTTAGTTGTTAAAAAAACATTTAGGTATATTACAAGTTGTGCGTTCATCTTTTAATGCTTAAAATTTTTTTAATTTTAGCATTAAAACAGCACCGCAAGCCTTTTAGCCTGTAACACAACGTCAGTCCCGCACATGTAAAAATGATGTTTTTTCATGGGACTTCCATAGCACAGTCATTACAAGTTTTGCGTTCTGGCTAAAAAGCTTGCGTTACACTCTATAACAACAAGATCTGTACCGCCATCTGAGAGCAGTAGTTTTGAGTTTAATGAAACAAAACCGTTACATAAAACTCATAACTAAAGTGTTAAAAAGTACACTACCACCCATAAACTATATATTAACCCCTAAACTGAGGCATTACAAACAATATTTTAAAGTTATTAACCCCTAATCTGCCACTCCCGACATCGCCGCCACTAATAAAATGTATTAACCCCTATTCCTCCGCTCCCCGACATTGACACCACTATAATAAAGTTATTAACCCCTAAACCGCCACCCTCCCGCATCACAAACACTATTTAAATATTATTAACCCCTAATCGAACATCCACTCACATCTCCCCTGCTATACTAAAGTTATTAAGCCCTACACCGCCGCCACTATCATAAACCTATTAACCCCTAAACCGCAAGCCCCCCACATCGCAATAAACTAATTTAAACTAGTAACCCCTAAACCTAACGCCCCCTAAATTATATTAAAATTACAATTTCCCTATCTTAAATTAAATTAAAACTTACCTGTCAAATTAAAAAAACTAAGTTTAAACTAACAGTTAAACTAATATAACTATTTAACTAATATTAAACTAACTACCAATTAAATAAAACTAAAAACACTAAATTACGAAAAATAAAAAACGGAATTATAAAAAACAAAACAAAAAAAAAAACTAATCTAATAGCCGTATCAAAATAAATAAGCGCACCCAAAATAAAATAAATAAAACCTAGCCTACAATAAACAACTAATAGTCATTAAAATGGCCTTTTGTAGGGCATTGCCCTAAGTTAAACAGCTCTTTTAGCTGTAAAAAAAATTCAAAGACCCCCCAACAGTAAAACACACCACCCAACCAACCCCCCAACCAACCCCCCAAATAAAAAAACCTAACTCTAACAAAAACCTAAGCTACCCATTGCCTTGAAAAGGGCATTTGTATGGGCTTTGCCATTAAAAGGGAATTTAGCTCTTTTACGAAAAGCCCAAACCCTAAACTAAAAAAGAAACCACCCAAAAAAGTTTAAAAAATCCTAACACTAACCCCCGAAGTTCCCCTTACAGGTGTTGAAGTCCTGCTTGAAGTATCTTGATCCCGGTGCCTCCATCTTCATCCAGACGGCTCCATCTTCATCCAGGCGGCAGGTGGCTCCATCTTCATCCAGGCGGCTCCATCTTCATCCAGGCGGCAGGCGGCTTTATCTTAATCCAGACGGCATCTTCAATCTTCATCCCGGCGGCGTCTTCTATCTTCATCCCGGTGGTGTGGAGCGGGTCCATCCTGAAGACATCCGGTGCGGACCATCCTCTTCATATGGCCGCCGCCATGCACTGAATCTTCAATGCAAGGTACGCGATTCAAAATAGCGTTACTTGCATTCCTATTGGCTGATTTGGTTTTGGAAATTCAAATCAGACAATAGGATGAGAGATACTGAAATCCTATTGGCTGTTCAAATCAGCCAATAGGATGAGAGCTACTGAAATTCTATTGTCTTCAGGATAGACCTGCTCCACGCCGCCGGGATGAAGATAGAAGACGCTGCCGGGATGAAGATAGAAGATGCCGCCTGGATGAAGATGGAGCCGTCTGCCATCTGGATGAAGATGGAGCCGTCTGCCATCTGGATGAAGATGGAGCCACCGGGATGAAGATCCTTCAAGCAGGACTTCAACAACAGTAAGTGGATCTTTGGGGGTTAGTGTTAGGATTTTTTAAACTTTTTTTTTCTTTAGGGTTCGGGCTTTTTGTAAAAGAGCTAAATGCCTTTTTCAGGGCAAAGCCCATACAAATGCCCTTTTCAGGGCAATGGTTAGCTTAGGTTTTTTTAGATAGTATTTTTTATTTTGGGGGGGTGGAGGTTTGTAATGTTAGTGGGACTTTGTATTTTTTTTTCAGGTAAAAGAGCTGTTTAACTTAAGCCCTTTTAAGGGCTATTGGTAGTTTATTATAGATTAGGTTTTTTATTTTGGGGTGGATTTTTTTTAAATGGGTATTAGAATAGGAATCATTTTTATTATTTTTGATAATTCATTTGTTATTTTGTGTAATGTTTTTTTTTCATTTTGGGGTGGGTTTTTATTTTTAGTTTAGGGGTTGGGCATTTCATAAAAGAGCTGAATGCCCTTTTAAGAGTGATGCCCAAACAAATGCCATTTTCAGGGCAATGGGTAGATTAGGTAGTACTTTATTTTTATTTTGTGGGTTTGGGGGGTTGAATAATTCTATCAGCCAATTAGAATTAAGGTTAAAAAAATCCTATTGGCTGATGCAATCAGCCAATAGGATTGAGCTTGTATTTTATTGGCTGATTGGAACAGCCAATTGAATGCGAGCTCAATCCTATTGGCTGATTGCATCAGCCAATAGGATTTTTTCAACCTTAATTCCATACACCATAGTCACAAATAGCATATACTTCCAAAAAAACACACTCTTACATACTGTATATATCCCAGTGTCTTTAGAGTGATGTCCCCAATGCAGCGTTAATCCTTTTAGCTGAAAATCTCTGCGATTTGTAATCAGCAGTTTGTGTGAGCAGTCTTTAGGTCATCACTCTTTTTCTCTGCATTCTCTTGACAAAGTTCCCATGTTGGGGAACGAAATGGCCCTCGGGACGCAAAACACACCTACAGGTGTACGTAAGTTACCTGCAGCAGGTGCTGACCTAAAGACTGCTCACACAAACTGCTGATTACAAATCGCAGAGATTTCCAGCTAAAAGGATTCACGCTGCATTGGGGACGGCTCGCTCAGAGACCACTATTTAACAGCTGATCCAGGTGGATTAAAAGGTGGATTGGGAGTAAAAAGGTCACAGTGAGAATTCACGGTATTCGCCTGATGTAAAGACACAGTTTTAAAGCTTAATTGATTTTATTTATGGTACGCTCAATACCTATTGTTTTAATGTTTTACTATTGTTATTAAAGCTTCTCACTTGAGTCCAGTTGCGCTTCTCCATTTATGTTTTTCAATGATCTACTAAGAGCTAGCTGGTGATTAGTGGCTGTGCATGTATGCCTCTTGTCAGTAGCTCATCTGATGGTCTCAGCTAGCTCCCAGTAGTGCATTGCTGCTACTTCAACAAAGAATACCAAGAGAATGAAGTAAATCTGATATAAAAAATAAATTTGAAAGTTGTTTAAAACTGTATGATCTATCTGAACCATAAAAGAAAATTAGGTTTTATATCTCTTTGATTGTGTAGACCTCAAAGCACAGATCTTTTTAAGGTATGTTTTTCTAGTTCAGCTGTAAACAAACAACAAAATAAACACAATTTTAACTCAAACTGTTGAAAAGTGTTTTAAATGTATATTATTTAAAGTTACTTTCTGTACAGCTTGGTGATTTCCTTTCATTTTACAATATTACATTAAAAATGAATTGTTATTGCATTAAACCTTAGGGAATTGTTTAATTATAAATTCTAATTGGAAACCTCTTCAACAGTCTTCAGTTTAAAACAAAAAAAGCATAATGAATTAATATCAGAATGTGAGATTATATTATATTGAAGTTCTTTTAATGGTACAGTAATTTGCTGAATTATGAAAGCTTGCATTGTAATATTCTAAAATAATTAAGGCTGGGACATTATATTTCTGTAATATATTGCTACTGGATACTAATAGAATATTCTTTATTCTGTTTTACTTTTCATGTTGCTTTCAGTAAGAATAGGATCATTACTATGTGAGCCAGTATACAGAGGTACTATGTAGGAATATTTTGCATGCTATAATAAGGTTAAGATGAATACATTAGCTCCACGCATGCCATTACTTATTAAAGCTCAGAAGCATTTTTATAATACAAAAAATAATTGCAAATTTAGTACCTATTACTTTTTGTCAATTCAATCAAATAAATGTAAAAAGTAACATTATACCTTACCAGCCCTGAAAAGGGCCATTTGCGGGGCATGCCCCAAATAATTCAGCTCTTTTGCCTGTAAATAAAAACATACAATACCCTCCCCCCAACATTACAACCCACCACCCACATACCCCTAATCTAACCCAAACCCCCCTTAAATAAACCTAACACTAAGCCCCTGAAGATCTTCCTACCTTATCTTCACCATGCCAGGTTCACCGATCGCTCCAGGCTCCGAAATCTTCATCCAAGCCCAAGCGGGGGCTGGCGATCCATAATCCGGCTGAAATCTTCTATCAAGCGGCGGCTGAAGAGGTCCAGAACAGGCTCCAAAGTCTTCATCCTATCCGGGAAGAAGAGGAGATCCGGACCGGCAACCATCTTGATCCAAGCGGCATCTTCTATCTTCATCCAATGACGAACGGCTCCATCTTGAAGACCTTCAGCGCGGATCCATCTTCTTCTTCCAACGTCCAACTGAAGAATGAAGGTTCCTTTAAGGGACGTCATCCAAGATGGCGTCCCTTGAATTCCGATTGGCTGATAGGATTCTATCAGCCAATCGGAATTAAGGTAGGAAAATCCGATTGGCTGATCCAATCAGCCAATCAGATTGAGCTTGCATTCTATTGGCTGATCGGATTCTATTGGATCAGCCAATCGGATTGAACTTGATTCTGATTGGCTGATTCCATCAGCCAATCAGAATTTTCCTACCTTAATTCCGATTGGCTGATAGAATCCTATCAGCCAATCGGAATTCGAGGGACGCCATCTTGGATGACGTCCCTTAAAGGAACCTTCATTCTTCAGTTGGACATCGGAAGAAGAAGATGGATCCGCGCTGAAGGTCTTCAAGATGGAGCCGTTCGTCATCGGATGAAGATAGAATATGCCGCTTGGATCAAGATGGTTGCCGGTCCGGATCTCCTCTTCTTCCCGGATAGGATGAAGACTTTGGAGCCTGTTCTGGACCTCTTCATCCGCCGCTTGATAGAAGATTTCAGCTGGATTGTGGACCGCCAGCCCCCGCTTGGGCTTGGATGAAGATTTCGGAGCCTGGAGCGATCGGTGAACCTGGCATGGTGAAGATAAGGTAGGAAGATCTTCAGGGGCTTAGTGTTAGGTTTATTTAAGGGGGGTTTGGGTTATATTAGTAGTATGTGGGTGGTGGGTTGTAATGTTGGGGGGGGTATTGTATGTTTTTATTTACAGGCAAAAGAGCTGAATTATTTGGGGCATGCCCCGCAAATGGCCCTTTTCAGGGCTGGTAAGGTAAAAGAGCTTTGAACTTTTTTAATTTAGAATAGGGTAGGGCATTTTTTTATTTTGGGGGTCTTTGTTATTTTATTAGGGGGCTTAGAGTAGGTGTAATTAGTTTAAAATTGTTGTAATATTTTTCTAATGTTTGTAAATATTTTTTTATTTTTTGTAACTTAGTTCTTTTTTATTTTTTGTACTTTAGTTAGTTTATTTAATTGTAGTTATTTGTAGGTATTGTATTTAATTAATTTATTGATAGTGTAGTGTTAGGTTTAATTGTAGATAACTAGGTATTTTATTTAATTAATTTATTGATAGTGTAGTGTTAGGTTTAATTGTAACTTAGGTTAGGATTTATTTTACAGGTAATTTTGTAATTATTTTAACTAGGTAACTATTAAATAGTTATTAACTATTTAATAGCTATTGTACCTGGTTAAAATAAATACAAAGTTGCCTGTAAAATAAATATTAATCCTAAAATAGCTACAATATAATTATAATTTATATTGTAGCTATATTAGGGTTTATTTTACAGGTAAGTATTTAGCTTTAAATAGGAATAATTTGTTTAATAAGAGTTAATTTATTTCGTTAGATAAAAATTATATTTAACTTAGGGGGGTGTTAGGGTTAGGGTTAGACTTAGCTTTAGGGGTTAAAACATTTATTAGAATAGCGGTGAGCTCCGGTCGGCAGATTAGGGGTTAATGTTTGAAGTTCGGTGTCGGCGATGTTAGGGAGGGCAGATTAGGGGTTAATACTATTTATTATAGGGTTATTGAGGCGGGAGTGAGGCGGATTAGGGGTTAATTGTTGTAGGTAGGTGGAGGCGACGTTGTGGGGGGCAGATTAGGGGTTAAAAAATATAATATAGGGGTCGGCGGTGTTAGGGGCAGCAGATTAGGGGTACATAGGTATAATGTAGGTAGCGGCGGTGTACGGAGCGGCAGATTAGGGGTTAATAATAATATGCAGGGGTCAGCGATAGCGGGGGCGGCAGATTAGGGGTTAATAAGTGTAAGGTTAGGGGTGTTTAGACTCGGGGTACATGTTAGAGTGTTAGGTGCAGACTTAGGAAATGTTTCCCCATAGAAAACAATGTAGCTGCGTTAGGAGCTGAACGCTGCTTTTTTTTTTCAGCTCAAACAGCCCCATTGTTTTCTATGGGGGAATCGTGCACGAGCACGTTTTTGAAGCTGGCCGTGTCCGTAAGCACCGCTGGTATCGAGAGTTGCAGTGGCGTTAAATATGCTCTACGCTCCCTTTTTTGGAGCCTAACGCAGCCATTCTGTGAACTATAAATACCAGCGGTATTTAAAAGGTGCGGGGAAAAAAAAGCACTCGTAGCTAATGCACCCCTTTGGCCGCAGAACTCTAAATCTAGCCGAGTACTTGCTCAGAGAGCCTAAGGTGCATGTGCTATCTGGTAATGATTCTATTTGAATTGCTGGCATGATACAAGCCCCACTTGCACTCTGAGCACCTGCAGTATTTAAAATATCTAGCTATGCTTCACATACACATGCAGAGAAAAAATGTTAACACTATAACAGTGATAACTTTAACTAGTAGCATTTTTCCCAATACAGGTGTATTGTAAACATGTTTTTATTCAAAGATGTATTTAAATTTTGACCGGAATGTCCCTTTAAAGGGACAATGCACAGTAGAGGATAATAGTTCCAACAGCACCAACAAGAACACCCCTTAAGGGCCAATTACAAGCGGCACACAAAATATTTTTTCCGCTCATATGCTAACACTGCTAAATGTAAACTTTTTAAGTGGGCAGTTTTGAGCAATGTAAGGTAACTTTAGAACTTCGGATACTGCAACCCTGATAACATCTTTTCCCCAAAGACTTCAATGGAGCATGCTCACACACACTAATCCAACATCATGTTAGGCCAACTGTGCTAAACCCAAAGGGAGTTATGAATATTTCACATTCCAATGTTCTTCATATAGAAGAAAACGTGAGTGGGGATTATATATATATATATATATATATATATATATATATATATATATATATTAATCCAAGACAAGTAGGAGATTTGCACTCACAACCCTACAGACGTCTTCCAGGGTGTCAGGAAAATTAGATACAATCCAAAAAGAGTAGAATCCGCACTCAATGGACCTCTGAGGAAGGGGCCGCTGTGCTCCGAAATGTGCGGATTCTACTCTTTTTGGAATATATATATATATATATATATATATATATATATATATATAAAGTCCATAGGTTTAGCACTCTCGATAATCCCAATTCTTGCCGGGGTGCATGGCAAACAAATCAACAACTTCCAAAGCATGGAAAGCACTCTCCGGTTTTAAAGTAAATAAATTCCTTTTATTTTCAAAAGTGACGTTTTGGGGTTTCACCCCCGTCCTCAGACCATTACAAACATGTTAAAACTTATATTGTACTTACATAGCCTACTAACCATCTAAGTGACCCTATCACCTCCATTAACCACATGTGAATCATTACCGCCTGCTGGTTGCTTGACGCAGTACATGCATCACCAATGAGCGCCGCCCATTGCCTAGCAACCTGCCCTAACAAAACTATCTCTGTGCATACACATACACTCGGACTATGACAGTGACACTAAAACTACATTACTTTATGGTAACTAGGTTACAGCGAGTAAGATATTATATAGCTAACATATAAAACCATACGATAGAAGATATAGCTCCAAGGGATTTTAACCCATAATTGCTTGCAGCATATAAATCCAACAACATATAGATCTCCCTAGTAAAATATTACACTAACTGAGATGGTTATCATGGGAAAATATATTTATGTTTTAGGGGAATTTGTTGAACGACAGTCAGTAATTGCATATGTAAGCTAGCCTTTTTTCAGCCATTTATACAAATTTACACAAATATATACAAATGTACTCAAATTTATGCACACTTCGTCATATCAATCAAGTCACAGTTTACAAGGAGACCGGAATATTATCAGAGCACTATAGGGGAGTCCCTATAAAAAGCAATGCCATTCAATTTTAGTGTTAAGTCTTTTAGGGTTTAAGGTCTCAAACTCATATGTCCATCTGGCCTCTCTTTGCATGAGAATTTTGTTGCTATCACCCCCCCTCCACAATGGGGGGACGTAGTATATTACTGTGTATCTCAGGTCTGCTACATTATGTCCACACTGTAAAAAGTGATGGGCCACAGGCTGGTCTGCTTCCTTATTCTTTAGGGCTGTACGTATTGAACTTCTATGATTGGCCATCCTTGTTCTCATATTGTCACTCGTTTTCCCAACATAAAATAAACTGCATGGACAGTGCAGCGGATAAACCACGTAGCTAGTGGTGCATGTAACTCTGTGCTTCAGATAGTACATCTTCTTTTGTCTTGGGTGGTGATATATCTGCCAGGTATCATTCCATTACATGTAGTACAGCCGCTACATTTGTAGCATCCTGGTTTCACGGTCTCCAACCATGTTTTCGTCTCATAGCAATGTACTGAGTCAGTCTTTTGTAGAATATCCTTTAAAGACCTGCCTCTTCTGTATCCAAATCTTGGGCTCCCCATTCCTCTGAAGAGAAGTGTATCATCAGTGTTCAATATCTCCCAGTTGTTCTTTAGGATAGCATTAAATTCATTTTTATCTGCAGTATATGTGGCTGAAAGAGTCATTTTGACTTCATCCTGCTCTTTATTTTGTTCTTTACTTTTTGTGATCTGTCTCATTACCAATTGATGCAATATTTTGTTGTAATTTTCCCTTCTGGTATCCTCTCTGGTGGATGAAACAGTTTCTCATTTCATCTAACTGAACTTCAGCCAAGGCTTTGTTTGTATTATTTCTAGTAACCCTGATAAATTGAGACTTGAGGAGTGCATGTAGGAGGGAATATGTAGGAGGGAATTCCTGTCCGTTTGTTTTCTAAACAGCGTTGTGTAAAGCTCATTGTTGTTTTTAACTATCTTCAGGTCCAGAAATTCAATTTAATGTAAACTGTAGTTCATTTTGAACTTAAGTGATACATGTTCATTATTCAGCTCTTTGTACCATCGTTGAAGGCTCTCTTCTTTACCAGACCAAATAATTAGTAGATCATCTATATACCTTTTAAAGGATTTTATTTCTCATTTCTGAAAACAAGCAGTTCTGTTACATTCAAATTCGGCCATGAAGAGATTTGCATAGGATGGGGCCACACTGGACCCCATCGCTGTGCCCATTAGCTGTAGGTAGAATTGTCACTCAATTTAGAACTAATTTCTCCTTAGAGATATTTATAACATGCCCAGTATGAACTCCAGAGGTGGCCCCACATAGGGGTACTTCATGATGAGAGATAACTGTGTATAAGCCATTCATTTTCTTTTTCTACTTCTAGTTCCCTTAGAGACTTGATAACATCATTTGCGTCCTTTACATATGACCCCACATGCTGTACGAGTGGCTGTAGAAGGCTATATATAAGACAAGTAGGAGGTGTGCACTCACAGCCCTATAGACATCTTCCAGGGTGTCGGAAAAATTAGATACAATCCAAAAAGAGTAGAATCTGCACTCACTGGACCTCTGAGGAAGGGGCCACTGTGCTCTGAAATGTCACTTTAATAAATACCTGTTTTTTCATAAGTCCAAGGAGTGCAGATTCTACTCTTTTTGGAATATATATATATATATATATATATATATATATATATATATATATATATATATACATATAGCTCTTTCTAGTCAAACACTGTCATATACCATATACCCTTTGAGCCCTTATAAATACTTTATTTATGTTTTTAATAGGATTACCCGGGTAAAATGGACATTACCCAAGTGGTTGTGGCTAAAGCCCGATGTACTGTAATTCCCCCTTCTACACTATTTTTTTTGTCTCCATCTGGGGGATCTAGGAAGGCACCCCTTGGGGAATAAGGTTCACAAGGGTGCCTTTGCCCCCCTTGAACCCCACAGGCGGAGGCTAAATGGGGGAGTTACAGTGCATCATATATATGTTTGATGTGGTGATTCAAGCACTTGGAGGGAATTTATTATTATCAATATTATTCTTTATTTATAAAGCACCAAACGGATTCTGCAGCGCTGTCCATGGGTACAAAGATATAGGTACAACGGTGAAACAATACAATATAATACAACATTTTACAGACAAATACAGGGGGAATTGAGGGCCCTATTCCAGTGGGAACTTACAATCTAGATGAGTAGGAGAATGGGAAACAGGAAGTGGGGACTGCAAAGGTGATAATGAGAATTTAGTAGTTTCAGCACTCAGAAATGGACGGATTTTTAAGATATTGCATAGGTGGTTGTGGCAGGATGAAGAGAGCAATTGGATGTGAGGAATGAAGGACATATTTGAGTCCAGTGTGACTCCAAGGCAGCAGACTTGGGGAGATAGTGGTGCCACCAACAGTGATAGAAAAATTAGAAACTGGAGTAGAATTAGAGGGGGGAATAGAAGTAGTTCAGTCTTGGACATGTTTATTTTTAGGTGGTGAGAGGCCATCGAGGAGGAAATGCCAGATAAGCAGTTGCTGATGTGAGAATTGACAGAAGGAGACATGTGAGAATTGACAGAAGGAGAGAGTGCAGGGTTGGATAGGTAGATCTGGGTATCATCAACATAGAGGTGATAGTTAAAGCCATAGCTGTTGATAAGTTTACTCAGTGAAGAAGTGTAAATAGAGAAAAGCAGAGGACCCAGAACAGAGCCTTGAGATACTCCAATAGACAGAGGCAAAGGAGAGGAGGAGTCACCAGCAAAAAGAGACAGAGGAGGATCTGTTAGAGAGCTAAGAGTGAATCCAGGAGGGAGCAGTGTCACAGAGCCCAAGAGAGTTGAGAGTCTCTAGGAGGAGGTGTGAGGAAGACAATAAGGAACCCACTTCACTCTAAGTGATTGGGGGAGGGATCAGAGAGTGGCAGAGGGGGTGACTGGTAGTTAAGTTGGGAGATTGCAGGCTTGTGTTGGGATGTTGCTTCGGATGGTGAGTGTTTTATTGAAAAAGTAGTCAGCCAGTTTTTGAGCACTAAATGCAGATGATGGAGGTGGTGCAGTTGGGTAGAGGAGAGAGTTGAAAATGGAGGAGTCATTTAGGGTTTGACAAGTGAGTAGATAAAGGAGAAGAGAAGTAGGTTTGCTTAGCTAAGTGAAGGGCAGAGGTGTAAGAATAAAAAATAAACTTATAGTCGCTAAAATCAGGTTCAGGGCGGGAATTCCTCCAGACACCTTCAGGAATGCCAGGGCTCGAGCTGACGACATGGGGCTTTGCGTATTTGTGGAGGAGCAAGAGTGTCAAGTGCAGAGGAAAGATGACAGTTATAGTGGGTTGTAGGAAGGTCAGGGCAGGATATAATGGAAGTGTGGGGGAGGTGTTTTTGAGTAAGGTTGGAAAGTTGGAGAGGATCCACAGTGTGCAGATTTCTACAGGTGCGGGGGCGAGGGGGGAAAAGTCGGTTTAGCCTGTATATTAAGGTTGAGGGTGAGCAGATGGGGGTCTTAGATGGGAAATGGGCGACAGGTGAAATCAGAGATAGAGCAGAGATAGGAGAATACCAGATCAATAGAGTAGGGAATAGGGTGGCTTGTGAGAGGCCAAAGGAGTCAGTGAGTGAGAGGAATTTAGAGGTAGCAGGGACAGATGGGTTATCAATTGAAGTCCCCGAGAATTAGAATAGGTGCATTTGTAGAGAGAAAGTGAGGAAGCCAGGCAGCAAAGTTGTCAAGGAATTGGGAGGTGGGTCAAGGGGGGTGATAGACAATTGCCACTCTGAGAGAGAGGGAGAGAACTGGTGAATTCAGTGGACTTCAAAGGACAGAAAATGGAGATAGGTACTGATAGGAGCAGGAGGGGGAAGTAAGATCCCAACACCACCAAGATAGCCAGGTTTCAGTAATTGCTAGAAGGTTGAAAGCATTGGAAACAAAAAGGTTGTGAACAGTTGTAAGTTTATTACAGACAGAGCGTGCATTCCAGAGAGCACAAGAAAAGAGAGGGGATAAGCACTGTAGGTTAATGGAGATAAGATTGTTAGTATTGCATGACCTAGAGTTTTTGCAGTGGGAGACTGAGCAAGAGTGTGTGAGTTTGGTGATCGCTGCAAGGCCAGGGTTAGGAAAGAAGTCACCAGCAGCAAGCAGTAGTAGGAGTGTGAGTGACAGGAGGTGAGAGTGAAACATGTAGGTGCGGGTATGATTAGACACAGGAGAGTTTGATGGGGAAGTGTTTCTAAGGAGACAGAGTAGTTCATGGGAAGACACCATAGGGGATGAGAGAAGGGAGTTGAGATATGGATAGTGTGGGGGTTGTTATTGTTAAGAGGACATTCAGTAAGTTTTGGGAGAAGGGCAGACAGAAAAAGCAGAAAAGACATGGAGAGCATTGTGCAGGGGAATAGTTAGTAAGTTTTACCTGTTAGTGGTATTGCAGTTTCCCCCTCCAGTTTCTAACTCCAGTGAGTAACTCTGCCACTTGTAACACTGGGCCACATAGAAGCACAGGGTCAGAGAGCCAAAGCTCAGAGAGCCATGTGTTCAGCTGTTTATGGCAGTGAGTTCAAAGTTGTAAGTGATTTGATTCAAGACAGCTGTTTACAAGCAGACTAGTTAGCTCAACTAGAGTTACAAACTTGCAAATTAGATTGAAGGGGGGGGAGTCAAATGGCTGGGAATGCAAACAGAAATTGTACAAAGGAGCTGATAACAAATTTACAGAAAAGTCATAGATTCAGACATCAGAAGAGATGCATACCAGAGTATCTAGCAAGAAGATTAAAGGGACAGGAGTCAGCAGTGAGGGTAACAAAGAAAGCAGAGTAGAAGCATACCAGAGTATCTTGCAAGCAGATTAAAGGGACAGGAGTCAGCAGTCAGGGTAACAAAGAAAGCAGAGGAGAAGCATACCTGTAGAGAGATGATCGTATATCGGGCTTTACCCAAAGCCGCTTGGGTAATGTCCATTTTACCCGGGTAATCCTAAGATTGCACAATATTTGAATTTTACCCATAACATAAATATAAGTTTAAAACATGATTTTAATGGTCATATGTTGTGCTTTGTGATTATTATTTTTTACCTCATCTACTTTATGCTAAGGGGTTGATTTATCATATGTCGAGGGGACAGGATTCTCTATAGCAAATCATGTCTGCTCCACATCGCTAAATGCAGACAGAATAAGCTGTCCACATTTATCATTGCACAAACATTTCTGTTGCAATGCTCACTGGCGGCTACGTGTTCACAAGAAGGGGCTGTCAATCATCCCGATCGTATCAGATTGGGATGATTTTAATCCGTCACCTAAAAGGTGGCAGACAGGTTAAGCAGCTGTGGTCTTATAACCACTGCATCTTTACTTCTGTTTCTTGTAAGCTGATTGGCCTGCAAAGCAACATTCACTGCTTCATAAATGGAGCCCTAGGTCTTTAGTTGCGCTAACTAGATCAGAACAAATTTTGTTTGTTCTTGAGTGCACCAGTTTACTTTCAACTTGTAATATTTGCGCAAGTTAGAGTGGTCACAATTTTGTAATCTAGCTCTACATGGGTGGGGATTTATGTCTCCCCTCCCCCACTGAAAGGTTGATTTCTGTTGTAGTATCTTGTTTACATAGCTTTTCTATTGAGAATATTGCAGTATTCATATTTTCAGTATAGGTGGTTTATCTCTATGTAAAAGCCCTTTGTTTTTTGTCTAACAACTGAGACCTCATAACTTTGAGCCTTTATAACTTTTTTGATATAATTTTTTTTAAAGTATTTTTTATCAGACATGGTTATTAAAAGTGTAACTGCACTTTTAAATGTATTTTTTTGTTCCTGGCAACAGTTAATCAGATCTCTGAAGTTGTGCTAACCCAGCACGCATTAAATTTGATTGCGCTCAAGAGAACGCATTTACTTTTAACGCGTAATACACGTAATATACCCTTTATCGCTCGCATGCAACAGTTAGTGCTCCACTCATAATCTAGCCCGTTAACGGAAGTTTAATAGTAAAATGGGCCTTTAAGGATTCAATAAGACATTTTAAACCATCAAAGAAGCAATCTTTCTCTAACAGAGTAAGACAATTTTTACTAGCTTAAAATAATATTTATATTTTATATGACCTCCAATCTTATTAAATCCTGACATTAACCCTTGTTCAGTTTACACTTTTAAATCTCTGTTATCACACAAGAGTTTAGTTGAATATTAGATGTGCCCATGGATGCATATTTATATTTTTCAACATTTAAGCACATATTTTGGTGTCAAACACATAACCCATCAACTTATGTGACCCAAAAACAGCTATTTAATGTGATAATTAATAACTATGCTATAAGCTAAGAGGCTCCGTTCTATTACTCACAAAGAACAGGATTTAAAGTTTATTGTGTTATTAATATTCCAAAGTTTACATTGTGAAGATAACCTGCACAAATTACACTTAAGAACTCCACACCTGAAGTTTGTTTACTCCTTGTCATGTACACCATTCCAAAGTATACATTCCGATGATGACTCTAAGTGGCATATTGATGCCCCGTGTTTCTGGCGAGCCTTCACTCCATAACCTGTCCGTCTGCTCTGAGGCGGCGGACAGACATCTCCAGAAATCAACCCGATCAAATACGATCGGGTTGATTGACACCCCCTCCTAGTAGCCGATTGGCCACAAATCTGCAGGGGGCGGCATTGCCCTAGCAGTTCACAAGAACTGCTGGTGCAATGATAAATGCTGAGAGTGTATGCTGTCAGCATTTATCAATGTGCAGTGAACATGATCCGCAATATCGGATCATGTCCGCTCGCACAATGATAAATTGAAATGTCATAAATTAAGAACCATAATTTACTGCACCAATGGTTCTTAGGGGCTACTATGATGTTAAAGGGACACTATACCCAAACATTTTCTTTCATGATTTAGGTAGAGAATATAATTTTAAACAACATTCTAGTTTACTTCTATTACCTAATTTGCTTCATTCTTTAGATATACTTTAATGAAGAAATAGTGATGCACACGGTGAACCAATCACAGGAGGCATCTATGTACAGCTACCAATCAGCAGCTACTAAGCATATCTATATATGCTTTTCAGCAAAGAATATCAAGAGAATGAAGCAAAATAGATAATAGAAGTAAATTAGAAAGTTGTTTATAATTGTATGCTCTTTCTAAATCATGAAAGAAAAAAAATTGGGTTTCATGTCCCTTTAATATCACACTGCTTTGACCCTATAATAGGTAACAAAAAATAAATTTCCAAATTGTACATTTAAGGTCCTGCATACCCTTTATATTTATCATCTTCTGATTGTTGGTTAAGGCTTGAGTTCTGTGCACTAAGTGCTCTGAGTCTATTGGAAAGAAAAGCACTGCATCAATTATGCAATTATGGTGGATCGCTAATAAAGCTGATAAAGATCAGTCACCTTCAAGGAGGACAATTTGTAGAAAGTGAGAAATTACATATGTGCATATATTTACATAAATAAAAATGTGGCATGAAATGAACATAACTTTGCAAATACATATGTACATGCAGAAAAAAATATCTGAGAATATAAAAATAGGTAGTCTAGGGTTTATTATATAAAAGTTTGGTATTATGTCAAGAAATGAAAGGTGATATTCAGTCCTGTGCCTATAGTGTTGAAGTAATTTAATAATCTCCTCTTTGAGAATCTTAAATTTTTGGTTTTAAATATAAATTTTCATAGGAAAAATCTGCACCTAAGAATGAATTTATTCAGATATTATTTACAAAAATCCCAATCAAATCAAATATTTCACTCTAGTAGAACACCATTTGACCCAATTTCACTACAGAATTTGAATGCTTAAACCCACGAGTCTGAAAGTGAAATCTCTGGGAATATGCTTAGTGCCTAGGAATCCTTTATGTATGCTTAACAGAAGCATCTCAAGATTAGGCCCCGGATGATCTAAAGTGCTACAAGGCAGAAAAATATTCTAAGGGATCCATCGCTACGTTTAGTGAGCCTGTCAGCTAATATTCCAAACTCTCGACATAGCAGCATTGCTGACAATATTGGCAATGTATAGTAAAGGGATCCCTTGAATAGAACTGATGTCTGCCTAACCGCTAATCCTAATACCTCTTAACTGAAGTACCCCACAATCACAAACTAACAATAAACTAATAAAGATCTAAGCCACCACATACCCACTGCAAGTCACTCACTATTAACCGATATGCCACCACATACCCATCGCTACTATCTAGCTATAAACCCCTATGCTGTTATATACTCACTGCAATAACCCCTATGTCTCTAACTATTAACCCCTATGCCACCATATACCCCAAATGCAAACTAAACTAGTGTCTAACCCTCCTATAAACTAAACCCCCTAAGTTTGAAAAAAAAAGAAAAATATAAGTAGAAAAAATAATATTAAACCGAAACTGCCAAACCGCAAACACAATCTAACCCTACTCTACTTAATACTCCCTTAAACTGACCCCCCACTCTAAACTAAACCCCCTTCTACACTAAGTTACAAAAAATAATAAACTTAAAAATTAACAACTCACCATTATACCTAACACTAAACTACATGGCCATAAAATAAAAAAACACACCCAAAACAAACAAAAAAATAATAACACTAAAAGTAATTACAATAGCCTTAAAAGGGCCTTTTGTAGGGCATTGCCCTAAAGTGATCAGCTCTTTGTAAAAATAAAAATTAAAAATTAAAAAAAAACCATCTACATTAAAGTAACTGCCCCCCCACATAATAACAAAGTCTAACTATAAAAAACAGGCTATAAAATAAAAGTTAAAATTAAAAACCCTTATCTCAAAAATAAAAAAAACACCCCAAAAAAGCTCTAACTAACCCCAAAAGTGGTACTCACAGTTGATGGGGAATCAAGCTCCTCTTGATCTGACTTTGGGCCCTCTTAATCCCGGTTCCAGGTGCCCATCTTCGCTGTGGAGGAGGAGGACTTCTGCGTCCTCTTCCGCCACCTCCGTTCCACAATCTTCATCAATGCAAAGGCCCTCTTCATCCATTTTTTTAGGTATACATAAAGTGTTAAAGACACTTTAGCTATTAAACAAAAGAGCTTAAAAATACGAACTAAAAGCCAAATAACAATTAGTCAAAAATTAAACATAAATTAATTGTCAGGATCATGAAATTTAAAACTGTTCAAATTTACTACTATTATCAATGTAGTTTAGTTCTCTTGGTATCTTTTGTTAAAGAGTGATCCTAGGTGAGCTCAGGAATGTGCACGTGTCTTTAACCATTTGGCAGCAGTGTGCAAATTATGAATGTTTTATCTTTACTGATTTTTTTTTTTTTTTTTTTAAACAAGCTTTATTAAACATAAAGAAACATCATACAAAGACAAAATGTTACACCATCATAGTATACAAGAGGGCTTGTGTTTAAGTTATCCAAAAACTGAAAGCTATGGAGAGATATTGACGTGAGTCCAATATTAAACAGTGTTCAGAAATGTGCCCTCCCCGAGGTCGGAGAGGGCGAGTCCTCTGCTGTGTTAACTACAATGTCCTCTGGTCATTAGTGAGAAAAGTATCTCTGGCGTAACATTCAATATAATAAAACTCGGGTTTTTATTGCTAAACAGTTCAACATTTTTTTTGTACTTTGCTTGTTCTTGAAAAGAAGTAAACATTTTAACACGAACTAAAAGATATACGGAAGACAGATAAGATAGGGTTCAGAGCGTTTAAGAAGGGAGAGAAAAAAAGGGGGAGGGAAGGGGAAGAGAGAGAAGGGGGAGAGAAAAAAAAAATAAAAAAAAAAAAAAAAAATTGTCGAATATTTGTAATTGCATGCATTAGCACGGTCGGGAGTATAAAAGTATAAGTAATGGTCCACCATTATTGTGGATGTGTAGGAGGAGGGTTCCAAGTGGCCAACATCAGTTCATATGTGGCCATCTGGTTGCTCCTGAGGTAATGGAGTTTCTCTAGGATCAACAGTTCCTCTACTGCGGAACGCCAATCAGAGAGGGCAGGTGTTTCTCTAGATTTCCACAACTTTGGTATTAGTCTCTTAGCTCCAGTGAGCATGATCAGGAGAAGGGCCCGGTTATGGCTGCTCTTAGTGTCGGGAAGATGAAGAAATAGTAAAGTTTCTGGAGATGTGGGGATATTTAAGTTCAATTTATCAGACATCTCCTTCAGGACTGACGTCCAATAGTTGGTCAATTTGGGGCATTCCCACCAAATATGAATAAGAGTACCCTGTTCACCACACCCTCTCCAGCAGGCATCTATGACTGTCGGGAAAATCTGATGGAGTCTGTGTGGGGTGTAGTACCATCTTAAGAGTAGTTTAATATGTATTTCTTGGACTGTGGCTGAGACAGAGGAACGTTTAATTAACTTAAACGATTTAAGCCAATCATCTTCTTCAATAATAGAATTAAGGTCCCTATTCCATGATCTAACAAATGAGGGGAGTGGAGTGTCTGGTGGGGTCAAGAGTAATTTATATATTTTTGAAATTAGTCGTCTTGGCGGTGAAGTCCCTGTACAGAGTGTTTCAAAGGGAGTAAGGTCTCTGAGAAAGTTTCCTCTGTCGTTATGGTGTGACAAGTAGTGCGATAACTGATGATATCTTAACCATGAGGAAAAGACTTCCCCATGGAGGTCAACCATCTCCTGTTGTGATCGTAATCTGCCGTTATGGAGAGCGAAATGTAGTATTCCTAATCTCAGATTATGTGGTGCAGTTTTACGTTTACACAATTCATAATAGGGAATCTCAGGATTTTCAAGAATCAGAAGCATTGGTGATGATCTTGCCGATATGTGTGTGCTAGTTGCAAGTAATCTATCCCATTCAAAAAATGTTTCTGACGTTAGATGATATTTGTGTAAAAGTTTAGGGCGCTTAGAGGCATGGATCCACGCGAAGGATGCCACATTGTTGGTATGAAGGATCTGTCCGTCTAACCTAACCCATTGTTTCTGGGCTGTGTTGTGTGACCACTCCACCAATCTCTGAAGGAGTATAGCTCTTCTATACAAGGCCAGGTTAGGAAATCCCAGCCCCCCCCTATCTCTAGGAAGGTATAGTGTTTTTTTGGTATTCTGGGTTTTACTCCAGTCCAGATAAACCGTTCTAGGGAACCCTGTAGTTGTAATAAGAAGTCTGTGGGCAGACGTATAGGTACAGTTTGTAAAACGTACAATATACGTGGCAAAATGTTCATCTTAATTAGACTTATTTTTCCCAGCCAGGATAAGGATTTATTTCTCCAGGAGGAAAGATCATTCATTATTTCCCTACGTAATGCAAGGTAATTATGTTTATATAAATCTGAGGGGTTTGCTGACAGATAAATGCCTAGATACTTCAGTTTGGATGTAGCCAAGGGAACATTGTAATACGTAGCTAAGAGTCGGATTTGTTCTGCAGGGGTATTAATGTTAAGGAGCTCTGACTTCGAGAGGTTCAGATGAAAATTAGACATCTCACCATATTCTTGAATCTCTCTCAGTAACTCTGGGATGGACGTTTCTACATTAGTGAGGGTGTAAAGAACATCATCGGCGTATAACGCCTGTTTATACTCCATATCACCTATTCTAATACCCGTAATATTTGAATTAAGCCTGACCTTTTGCGCCAGGGCTTCTATGGAAAGGGCAAAAAGTAAAGGGGATAGAGGACATCCCTGGCGGGTTCTATTTGATATTGTAAAGGTATTTGATAGTGTTCCATTTATCCTAATTCGTGCATTTGGGGATGAGTATAGTGCGAAGACCATATTCAAGAAGGGTTCTCCAAAATTCATGGTCCTCATAACCTGACGCAGAAAAGACCAATCGACCCGGTCGAAGGCCTTCTCTGCGTCAGTCGAGAACAGCGCCATAGGCACCCTCTCAGCCTGCGCATAGTTTAGCAGCTGAATCACCTTATTGGTATTATCCCGCGCCTCTCTCCCCGGCACAAAACCAACTTGGTCAGATGAGATGAGACTCGGCAAAAATCTGTTGAGGCGATTCGCCAGGACTTTGGCTAGAATTTTTATGTCCAAATTTAATAAGGATATAGGTCTGAAATTAGCTGGGGAGGTGGGTGGCTTTCCGGGCTTGGGGATAACTGTAATATATGCTTCAAGCATAGAGCTAGAGAGTGTGGGCTGTTCTATTAAATTATTGAAAAGTTGGAGCATTAGGGAACTCAAAGTGCCCCCGAATAGTTTGTAATACCTAGGCGAGAAACCATCCGTACCCGGGCTTTTCCCACTCAGGAAATCCTTAATGGCTTGTGTTATTTCGTCTGCTGAAATGCATTTATCTAGGCTATCTCTTTGTTCTGTATCTAATTGAGGCAGTTTCAGTGTGGTTAAGTATTGTATCACCAGACTTTCTTTCTCAGAGCTGACTCCGCCAGAGTCCTCTGGTCTCTGAGGTTGTTTGATGTTGTATAGTGATTGATAGAATGAATGAAAAGAATGAGCTATTTGTTTTGAGCCTTTTAATATCGACCCGTCTGGATTTTGCATCTCATGTATATGTGTTTTAAGTTGTTTTCTTCGGACTGCCCTAGCCAACAATTTGCCTGGCTTATTGCCTCCTTCATAGTATTGCTGCTTTAGATGTAACATTTTGCGGTGATAGGCCTCCCGCAAATGTGTATTTAAATCTGATTTAGCTTTCTCTAACTTCATTTTAGTATCTAAATCTGAGGGGTCTTCTTTGTGTTTCTTTTCTATTTGAATAATGTTTTGAAGCAATTGCGTGTGTCTTGTTCTGTGGTTCCTATTAAGTCTCGCCTGGTGTTTGAGAAACTCACCCCGCATCACGCATTTATGTGCCTCCCAAACTGTTACAGCTGAGGTCTGGGAAGGACAATTATGAGCTAGGTATTCAGTCAGTGATTTTTGTATGTCAATTTTTATTAGAGGGTCATTTAATAGGGAGTCGTCTAGTCTCCAGGTATATGTTGTAGGTGGTAAGTCAGGCCAATGTACTGCGCAGGTAACGGGGGCGTGGTCAGACCAAGTGATCGGTCCAATTGAGCAGTCAGTGATCATGTCCAATCCGTTAGAGTCAGTAAAGAAATAGTCTATACGAGAATATTTGTTGTGTGGGGATGAAAAAAAAGTGAAGTCTTTGTTGGTTGGGTGTAGCGTCCGCCAGACATCATGTAAATGTAAATTTGTGAATGTGGACCTGACAGATTTAATTATTTTGGGTGAGGTGCTAGTTAATCCGTTTGATGTATCCAATTGTGCGTCCATGGTGATATTAAAGTCACCGGATAGAAACACCGGGCCCTTCGCATGATCCAAGAGAATCTTAGAAAATTTAGTCAGGAATAGATGCTGGTCAGAATTTGGGCTGTACAGTGTGGCTAAAGTGATAGGGTGCTCATACAGTAGACCCGTGACTATCAAATACCTGCCCTCTGGATCTTTTTCTATGTGTAAATTTTTCAGTGGGACTGATTGGTGAATCAATATACCCACCCCACATCTCTTAGTAGTGCCAGAGGCAAAAAAAGCAGTCGGGTATTGTGCGTTAAACCATTTCGGCTCTCTTCCCCTGCGGAAATGTGTCTCTTGGAAGAAGAGAACATGACTATGTAATTTCTTGAGAGCATTAAAAGTGATGGATCTCTTACCTGGATTATTTAACTCTTTGGCGTTGACCGTGGTCAATGTTATGGTATGAGCGCCATATCTACTAGCACGTTGAGTCATTCTGGAAGAAAAAAAAAAAAAAGGGAGGAGGATGGGTAGGGAGAGATATCGGACGATTAAAGTGTAAAGAAGGGTTAGTGAGGGCAATTAAAGGATATATGAAAGAAAGCATTCAGTTTAAGAGAGTGAATATAGTTTAAAGGTATAAAGAAATAGAAAAGAAAAGTGTACAGTCAAATACTAGTTAAGCATTCAACAAAAACAGTGAAACAAAAGTACTAACGGGGTAGTAACCCTCAGGCTAATTCAAACAATAGATACTTTCGTGTCCCCTATCATGGGTCTAGCCCATTCTCTATAGGGTATTTGTACAGTTGGCATATGATAATATATGGCGAGGGGAAAGGGGAGGGAGGGGGAAGGGAAAAATGAGGGAGGTTAGGGTAGGGGTAGGATAGGTTATGAGTGAGGGGGTGAAGGGGAAGAGGGAAGGCTATATGGAAAGGAGGTAACAATCTAAAACTATTAATAAGAATATTTGAACTTATTCCCACCTTTGATAACATGCAGTAATCAACATTATAAACCTTATATTAATCAATTTTATATAATCTAAGTGCAACAAATTCTAGAAACCATGGGTCTCTAGTTGAAGGCAGTCTCAACATTAAAGGCATCATGGTACATCATAAAATAACTGTGGGCCCTTATTTCCAGGTGAACCAGGAGGGTCACCAGGGTCATATATTTGACTAAAAGCGTAGTCAAATGAAAAAGGATACAATTTAGGCAGTTCTTGAAGTAAAGTTCCTGTAATCTCAATATGGGAAGTTTCCTGCTTTGGTTGTTGTTGATCACAGGCGTGAAGAAGAGTGTCCCTGAGGCGCCTCTGGGCCGGGCAGAGGCTCAGCAATGGAGAGGCTTGTATAGAAGGCTTGCAAGTCTGCTCCTGGGCTGAACACTGCAGTCTTGTTCTGGTGTGTTGCCACTAGTGATATCAGGAATCCCCAGCGGTACTGGATTTTATGTGCTCTTAATCTGGATGTAACATGACTCAGCTCCCTTCTCTTTTGGAGGGTGGTAGGTGACAAATCTGAGAAGACTTGAATTTCCTCACCTGCATGGTGAACAGGGCTCTTAAGGCGGGCAAATTTGAGGATCTCTTCCTTGTCTTTGTAATTTAAAAAGCGAACAATTATGTCCCTAGGGGGAGCCTTAGGTGGTGGCTTAGCTCTAAGAGCTCTGTGTGCACGTTCGAGCATTATATCTGGAGCTGACGGAGAGTCTTTTAGGGTTCGAAATAAACTTTGGAGGTATCCATCAATTGCCGGTGGATGAACAGATTCAGAGACCCCTCTGAAGCGTAAATTGTTACGGTGGCCCCTGTTATCCAGGTCCTCCACCTTGTCTGAGAGCTGTTGTATAGTTTCATTTTTGTGTTGGAGCTCCGTGTTCAATAATTGTACCGATGTTGCTTGTTCATGTTGCGTCGTTTCTACTTGCGAGACCCTGGCATCCAGTATTGTGATGTCTTTTCTAAGGTCATTGAAAAGGGTACGCATCTCTTGAACTGCATTTTTGATGTCCTCTTTTGAGGATAGATGTTTTAGATCTTCTTTCGTTATGCATTCACTGTTAGAGGCCATTTTGTCAAGATCTTTTTGCTGTATAGCAGAGTATGGCAGATTAGTCTCCACAATATCAATAGTTGGAGAGCAGGGTTGTTCCACTTGCTTTAGATATTTATTTAATGTGCTTGCAGTTGTAATTTTGTCAATTTTAACTTGTTTCTTGCCAGGCATTACTCAGTCTCTTATTGAAAGGAAGGGAAAAAAAAAAATCTCACTTTTCTCTTCCTTTTCTTCTCTTTTTTTTCCTTTTATTTGTTATTTTTTATTCTCCTTCCTCCTTCCCACTTTATTTTATCCCTTCCTATGAAGCTGCCAAGACTCTGCTGTGTTAAAGTAATGTGGATAACTTCACTTTCTCTTTATACCAATGCATATATTCTTACTTGGCCTGAAAGTTATGACTCATTAATATTATGATACATCGATGGTAAAAAAGAGTTTGCTAGACTAGAGTGATAATGTTAATGTATATCTCTAATTTTAATCTTAAAAATTGATGCAGTTTTTACACCTCTCTGAATGATGTCAGACTTATAGTGCAGTATAAGTTACAGAAGCAATCAAAAAGATTCCCAGTAAGAAAAGGTGTCAGCCTGAGCAATGGGCCTTAATTACTCCGGTTAATTGTCAGGTGGCCTTCTCATGCATGTCATTGTATTGTTGACATGGGATAACAGTGTGTTGGTGCCTCTAATCCCCTTATCAAATCTAGAGGTGGCTGTAGTAGCTTGTGAAGAGCTTGTGAAGATGCGTGACGCAACCAAGCCCCAGGCTGTATAATGCGGCGCGGCCGCGTGTAAAGCTGTGTATCCTACCTCGGGTCTGTGCGAGAAGGCTATAGTATCACTGAGAAGTCAGGCGGTAAGCGTTATCTTCTTTTGCTTACTCCTCCGGTCCGCACGAAGGAGCGGTGTATAATGTATTATGTCGGCGCCACCGCACTTTCCTTGCTGAGTGTTCAGCTGCCTGAGGCCTGATCGCGGCTGTCTGCCCTATCTCCAAGGGGTCTCCGTCGGCAGTGGGGATTTGGTAGTCTAGCAAGGGGTGCTGTACAATTGTTCCTCCTTTTGAAAACTTTGAGCCATAAAATAAAAAGATTATGCCATTTTTATGTTAAATTCGCCTGAGGGTTTAAGGAGCAGACTTAAAACACAGCCATCTGCCTGCGTGGCTTGGCTCCGCCCCCTTTACTGATCTTTTATAGTTAATTTTAAACTAATGCTAGTTGTGCACTTCCTATGAATAGCAAAGTCCAAGAACACAGCAGCACTCACCACTTATGCAAAAACTTCCATCTTTATTGGGACATCAAGGTAAAAAAGACAACGTTTCAGACGTCTAGACCTTAGTCATGTCTTCAGTGGTGAGTGCTGCTGTGTTCTTGGACTTTGCTATACTACTTCTGGGGGTATTGTGTGGAACCCTCTACAGCTTGCACCACCCACTACCATTGTGCTGTACCACATGAACTTCACTTCCTATGAATATTCATTGGCTAATTGAGCTTATCAATTAATGAGTATTAACAGAAATTATCTGCCCACCCTCAATTAGCAAAAAGTGGTTACCATCCAAGTAGTAAATACACACCTGATGCAGCTGTGCTGGTTTTTATTTAAATTAATAAAGCCTTTACTTTCAGTAAAAGTCAATGTTTAGATGTTGTTTTTCATTTGGATGACAGAAATGTTTTATTTATTATGCAGTTTTAACTATGATATGTATGCTCTTAAAGGACCAGTAAATACAGTAGATTTGCATAATCAACATATACATGACAACAAAACAATGTAATAGCACTCTGTCTGAACTTCAAATGAGTAGTAGATTTTTTTCTGACAAATGTCAGTTATGTCTATTTCCACTCCTCCTGTATCATGTGACAGCCATCACCCAATCACAAATTCATATATATATATATATATATATATATATATATATATATATATATATATAAATTTGTTTTTTTAGCACACCTTACAAAAAGTTTAAATCAACATCTGGGAGTGCTGCCAATATGACCCAGTAATTACACAAACAAAGAGGTATCAGCACACATCCATTTTCAAAAGCACAACAAAAAAATGCCTGCATATACATCAAGAGACAACTATTCTTTTTTTAAATAATATTGGGAACTTAGTCACACAATATGGCCATATTTTGCTTAGCCAGTCACCGCTTACAAGGTGCCCCAATTCGACTGGTCCTACTCTAAGTCCTTTTGCCACAGAGGGCTGAAACATTCCTTCTTTTACTCTTCATAATAGAATGAGACTCCCTGGCTTTTTATTCACAACTCTTTAACACTGTAATGAGCACACCTGAACTTGGGTGGGGTGCTTAAACCAATGGGAGATGGTCAGTCTCCCTGGTAATTTTAAATACAAATACAAAATTTGTTTTTTTAGCACACCTTACAAAAAGTTTAAATCAACATCTGGGAGTGCTGCCAGTATGACCCAGTAATTACACAAACAAAGAGGTATCAGCGCACATCGATTTTCAAAAGCACAACATATTTTTTACTGCTGCAAAAAATTGCCTGCATATACATCAAGAGACAACTATTCTTTTTTTAAATAATATTGGGAACTTAGTCACACAATATGGCCATATTTTGCTTAGCCAGTCACCGCTTACAAGGTGCCCCAATTCGACTGGTCCTACTCTAAGTCCTTTTGCCACAGAGGGCTGAAACATTCCTGCTTTTACTCTTCATAATAGAATGAGACTCCCTGGCTTTTTATTCACAACTCTTTAACACTGTAATGAGCACACCTGAACTTGGGTGGGGTGCTTAAACCAATGGGAGATGGTCAGTCTCCCTGGTAATTTTAAATACAAATACAAAATTTGTTTTTTTAGCACACCTTACAAAAAGTTTAAATCAACATCTGGGAGTGCTGCCAATATGACCCAGTAATTACACAAACAAAGAGGTATCAGCGCACATCCATTTTCAAAAGCACAACATATTTTTTACTGCTGCAAAAAATTGCCTGCATATACATCAAGAGACAACTATTCTTTTTTTAAATAATATTGGGAACTTAGTCACACAATATGGCCATATTTTGCTTAGCCAGTCATCGCTTACAAGGTGCCCCAATTCGACTGGTCCTACTCTAAGTCCTTTTGCCACAGAGGGCTGAAACATTCCTGCTTCTACTCTTCATAATAGAATGAGACTCCCTGGCTTTTTATTCACAACTCTTTAACACTGTAATGAGCACACCTGAACTTGGGTGGGGTGCTTAAACCAATGGGAGATGGTCAGTCTCCCTGGTAATTTTAAATACAAATACAAAATTTGTTTTTTTAGCACACCTTACAAAAAGTTTAAATCAACATCTGGGAGTGCTGCCAATATGACCCAGTAATTACACAAACAAAGAGGTATCAGCGCACATCCATTTTCAAAAGCACAACATATTTTTTACTGCTGCAACTACTACTACTACTGCTTGTTAAAGAGTTGTGAATAAAAAGCCAGGGAGTCTCATTCTATTATGAAGAGTAAAAGCAGGAATGTTTCAGCCCTCTGTGGCAAAAGGACTTAGAGTAGGACCAGTCGAATTGGGGCACCTTGTAAGCGGTGACTGGCTAAGCAAAATATGGCCATATTGTGTGACTAAGTTCCCAATATTATTTAAAAAAAGAATAGTTGTCTCTTGATGTATATGCAGGCAATTTTTTGCAGCAGTAAAAAATATGTTGTGCTTTTGAAAATGGATGTGCGCTGATACCTCTTTGTTTGTGTAATTACTGGGTCATATTGGCAGCACTCCCAGATGTTGATTTAAACTTTTTGTAAGGTGTGCTAAAAAACCAAATTTTGTATTTGTATTTAAAATTACCAGGGAGACTGACCATCTCCCATTGGTTTAAGCACCCCACCCAAGTTCAGGTGTGCTCATTACAGTGTTAAAGAGTTGTGAATAAAAAGCCAGGGAGTCTCATTCTATTATGAAGAGTAAAAGCAGGAATGTTTCAGCCCTCTGTGGCAAAAGGACTTAGAGTAGGACCAGTCGAATTGGGGCACCTTGTAAGTGGTGACTGGCTAAGCAAAATATGGCCATATTGTGTGACTAAGTTCCCAATATTATTTAAAAAAAGAATAGTTGTCTCTTGATGTATATGCAGGCAAATTTTTGCAGCAGTAAAAAATATGTTGTGCTTTTGAAAATGGATGTGCGCTGATACCTCTTTGTTTGTGTATATATATATATATATATATATATATATATATATATATATATATATATATATATATATATATTCTGTGAATTCTTGCACATGCTCAGTAGGAGCTGGGGACTCAAAAAGTGTAAATATAAAAATAATTTGACCATTTTGTTAATGGAAGTGAATTGGAAAGTTGTTTAAAATTGCATGCTCTATCTGAATCATGAAAGTTTAATTTTGACTTGAGTTTCCCTTTAACCTAGAGTTCCAAATTAAGAACTGGGAAATATAATGAAAGAGGTGTGTGCTTTTTAAAATGCTAGCATGCAAATTTAATGGTTATAACACAGTACAAATATATTGCAAAGAAAGCATGGTAAGCTGCTCACAGTCAAATAGACACTATTTTTTGCCAGCTGAACTGAATTTAACATCTCCATAACAACCATTTTTTAGACCAAGAGTTCAACTCATAAACCACAGTATTAATTAATTAATTAAATTACATAATTTAAGGGACAGTCTACTCCAGAAATGTTAATGTTTAAAAAGATAGATAATCCCTTTATTACTCATTCACCAGTTTTACATAACCAATACTGTTATAATAATACACTTTTTACCTCTGTGATTACCTTGTATCTAAGCCTCTGCAAACTGCCCCCCTTATTTCAGTTTTTTTTAAAAGACTTGCATTTTAGCCAGCACAGATACATAAATAACTCCACAGCACAGAAGTGAGCACAATGTTATTTATATGGAACACATGAACTAGCACTGTATAGCTGTGAAAAACTGCCAAAATGCACCAAGATAGGAGGCAGCCTATAAGGGTTTAGAAATTAGCATATGAGCTTATTTACGTTTAGCTTTCAACAAAGAATGTCAAGAGAACAAAGCAAATTTAATAATAAAAGTAAATTGGAAAGTTGTTTAAAATTGTATGCCCTATCTGTTTAATATTGAATAGACTGTCTCTTTAAATCTGCAAATGTTAAGAAAATGCAATCCATGCTTGCTTTATTAAAAGCTTACAGCCTAAAAGATATTTAGGTGTATAGAAAATATAGAAATATGTTTCTCTTATAAACCTCAATACAAAGAAGTTTATCACCTTTAAGTGATATGAAAACTAAAAATGTTATTTTATGATTCAGATGGAACATAACATTTAAAAAAAGTTTCCAAAATTGTCTTCTATTTTCAAAATTGTGTCGTTCCTATACCTAGGTAGGTGTCTGAAGCACTATCTGACAGGAAATTGTGATTGCGAAATAGAAGTAAATTATTAAATTGTTCAAAAAGGCATGGTCTATCTAAATAAAAAAATAAAAAAATGGGTTTAATATCCCATTAAACAGGAGGAAAATATTGGCTTACATTTTATAATTAAAAAAAACACAAGTGTTTTAATAATAAAATGCTTATGTAATCTTATAATTTAAAATGATATGGAAGTCAAGATTAAATTCTCATGATTCAGATACAGCCTGCAATAAAAAAAAAAAAAAAATCAAATTTACTAGCTTTCCTAGGTAGGCTCAGAGGCAGCAGTGATCTACTGGGAGCTAGCTGCTGATTGTGAGTTGGACATATATCTTCTTCTCATTGGCTCATCTGAGTTCCACTAGCTCTCACCAGAGCATTCCAACTCCTTCATTAAAGGATACCAAGGGAACAAATAAAATTATATATTAGAAGTAAATTGAAAAGTTGTTCAAGTTTGCTTGCTCTGTCTGAATCATAACATTTTAATTTTGACTTCCCTCTCCCTTTAAGCTTTGATGAATCAGAATGTACAATTAAAAAAACTTTCCAATTTACTTCAGTTATCAAAATTACCTCTTTCTTTTGTATTCTTTGTTGAAACTATGTGCTTCTTTTTAAGAGGCCAAACTAAGGTAGGCTGAGGGGTGCACTTTTAGTATGCGCTATAAAAAGTTTCCTAATTTAGGCCTAGATTTGGAGTTTGGCGGTAGCCGTGAAAACCAGCGTTAGAGGCTCCTAACGCTGGTTTTAGGCTACCTCCGGTATTTGGAGTCACTCAAAAAAGGGTCTAACGCTCACTTTTCAGCCGCGACTTTTCCATACCGCAGATCCCCTTACGTCAATTGCGTATCCTATCTTTTCAATGGGATTTTTATAACTCCGGTATTTAGAGTCGTGGCTGAAGTGAGCGTTAGAAATCTAACGACAAAACTCCAGCCGCAGAAAAAAGTCAGTAGTTAAGAGCTTTCTGGGCTAACGCCGGTTCATAAAGCTCTTAACTACTGTACTCTAAAGTACACTAACACCCATAAACTACCTATGTACCCCTAAACAGAGGCCCCCCACATCGCCGCCACTCGATTACATTTTTTTAACCCCTAATCTGCCGACCGCCACCTACGTTATACTTATGTACCCCTAATCTGCTGCCCCTAACACCGCCGACCCCTATATTATATTTATTAACCCCTAACCTGCCCCCCACAACGTCGCAGCCAGCTACCTACAATAATTAACCCCTAATCTGCCGACCGCAAAGCGCCGCCACCTACATTATAGCTATGTACCCCTAATCTGCTGCCCCTAACACCGCCGACCTCTATATTATATTTATGAACCCCTAATCTGCCCCCCTCAACGTCGCCTCCACCTGCCTACACTTATTAACCCCTAATCTGCCGAGCGGACCGCACCGCTATTATTATAAAGTTATTAACCCCTTATCCGCCTCACTAACCCTATAATAAATAGTATTAACCGCTAATCTGCCCTCCCTAACATCGCCGACACCTAACTTCAATTATTAACCCCTAATCTGCCGACTGGAGCTCACCGCTATTCTAATAAATGTATTAACACCTAAAGCTAAGTCTAACCCTAACACTAACACCCCCCTAAATTAAATATAATTTTAATCTAACAAAATTAATTAACTCTTATTAAATAAATTATTCCTATTTAAAGCTAAATACTTACCTGTAAAATAAATCTTAATATAGCTACAATATAAATTATAATTATATTATAGCTATTTTAGGATTAATATTTATTTTACAGGTAACTTTGTATTTATTTTAACCAGGTACAATAGCTATTAAATAGTTAAGAACTATTTAATAGCTAAAATACTTAAAATAATTACAAATTTACCTGTAAAATAAATCCTAACCTAAGTTACAATTAAACCTAATACTACACTATCAATAAATTAATTAAATACAATACCTACAAATAACTACAATGAAATAAACTAACTAAAGTACAAAAAATAAAAAAGAACTAAGTTACAAAAAATAAAAAAATATTTACAAACATAAGAAAAATATTACAACAATTTTAAACTAATTACACCTACTCTAAGCCCCCTAATAAAATAACAAAGCCCCCCAAAATAAAAAAATGCCCTACCCTATTCTAGATTACTAAAGTTCAAAGCTCTTTTACCTTACCAGCCCTGAACAGGGCCCTTTGCGGGGCATGCCCCAAGAAGTTCAGCTCTTTTGCCTGTAAAAAAAAACATACAATACCCCCCCCAACATTACAACCCACCACCCACATACCCCTAATCTAACCCAAACACCCCTTAAATAAACCTAACACTAAGCTCCTGAAGATCTCCCTACCTTGTCTTCACCTCACCGGGTTCAGCGATCGGTCCAGAAGAGGGTCCGAAGTCTTGATCCAAGCGGAGCAAGAAGAGGTGCTCCATCCAGTAGAAGTCTTCATCCAAGCGGGGCAGAAGAGGTCTTCCATCCGATTGAAGTCTTCATCCAAGCGGGATCTTCTATCGTCATCCATCCGGAGCGGAGCGGCAGGATCCTGAAGACCTCCGACGCGGAACATCCATCCTGGCCGACGACTGAACGACGAATGACGGTTCCTTTAAATGACGTCATCCAAGATGGCGTCCCTCGAATTCCGATTGGCTGATAGGATTCTATCAGCCAATCGGAATTAAGGTAGGAATATTCTGATTGGCTGATGGAATTAGCCAATCAGAATCAAGTTCAATCCGATTGGCTGATCCAATCAGCCAATCGGATTGAACTTGATTCTGATTGGCTGATTCATTCATCGTTCAGTCGTCGGCCAGGATGGATGTTCCGCGTCGGAGGTCTTCAGGATCCTGCCGCTCCGCTCCGGATGGATGACGATAGAAGATCCCGCTTGGATGAAGACTTCAATCGGATGGAAGACCTCTTCTGCCCCGCTTGGATGAAGACTTCTACCGGATGGAGGACCTCTTCTTGCTCCGCTTGGATCAAGACTTCGGACCCTCTTCTGGACTGATCGCTGAACCCGGTGAGGTGAAGACAAGGTAGGGAGATCTTCAGGGGCTTAGTGTTAGGTTTATTTAAGGGGGGTTTGGGTTACATTAGGGGTATGTGGGTGGTGGGTTGTAATGTTGGGGGGGTATTGTATGGTTTTTTTTACAGGAAAAAGAGCTGAACTTCTTGGGGCATGCCCCGCAAAGGGCCCTGTTCAGGGCTGGTAAGGTAAAAGAGCTTTGAACTTTAGTAATCTAGAATAGGGTAGGGCATTTTTTTATTTTGGGGGGCTTTGTTATTTTATTAGGGGGCTTAGAGTAGGTGTAATTAGTTTAAAATTGTTGTAATATTTTTCTTATGTTTGTAAATATTTTTTTATTTTTTGTAACTTAGTTCTTTTTTATTTTTTGTACTTTAGTTAGTTTATTTCATTGTAGTTATTTGTAGGTATTGTATTTAATTAATTTATTGATAGTGTAGTGTTAGGTTTAATTGTAACTTAGGTTAGGATTTATTTTACAGGTAAATTTGTAATTATTTTAACTATTTTAGCTATTAAATAGTTCTTAACTATTTAATAGCTATTGTACCTGGTTAAAATAAATACAAAGTTACCTGTAAAATAAATATTAATCCTAAAATAGCTATAATATAATTATAATTTATATTGTAGCTATATTAGGATTTATTTTACAGGTAAGTATTTAGCTTTAAATGGGAATAATTTATTTAATAAGAGTTAATTAATTTCGTTAGATTAAAATTATATTTAAATTAGGGGGGTGTTAGTGTTAGGGTTAGACTTAGCTTTAGGGGTTAATACATTTATTAGAATAGCAGTGAGCTCCAGTCGGCAGATTAGGGGTTAATAATTGAAGTTAGGTGTCGGCGATGTTAGGGAGGGCAGATTAGGGGTTAATACTATTTATTATAAGGTTAGTAAGGCGGATTAGGGGTTAATAACTTTATAATAATAGCGGTGCGGTCCGCTCGGCAGATTAGGGGTTAATAAGTGTAGGCAGGTGGAGGCGACATTGTGGGGGGCAGATTAGGGGTTAATAAATATAATATAGGGGTTGGCAATGTTAGGGCAGCAGATTAGGGGTACATAGGGATAATGTAAGTAGCGGCGGTTTACGAAGCGGCAGATTAGGGGTTAATAATAATATGCAGGGGTCAGCGATAGCGGGAGCGGCAGATTAGGGGTTAATAAGTGTAAGGTTAGGGGTGTTTAGACTCGGGGTACATGTTAGAGTGTTAGGTGCAGACGTAGGAAGTGTTTCCCCATAGGAAACAATGGTGCTGCGTTAGGAGCTGAACGCGGCTTTTTTGCAGGTGTTAGGTTTTTTTTCAGCTCAAACAGCCCCATTGTTTCCTATGGGGGAATCGTGCACGAGCACGTTTTTGAGGCTGGCCGCTTGCGTAAGCAACTCTGGTATCGAGAGTTGAAGTTGCGTTAAATATGCTCTACGCTCCTTTTTTGGAGACTAACGCAGCCTTTATGTGGACTCTCAATACCAGAGTTATTTTTATGGTGCGGCCAGAAAAAAGCCGGCATTAGCTTTTCGGGTCGTTACCGACAAAACTCTAAATCTAGCCGTTAGTTCTTATATTAAATCTGCCACGTTCTCTTGGTATTTTTTTATAAAAAGCATACAATATGCAGGCTTTGGAGTGTCCATGTGTCTGGAGCATTATATGGCAAAACAAAAGTGTTTTCTGCACAGTTCCATCACACATCATACACTTTGGAGAAGTTGTTTAGTTAGTCTGACAAAAGCATTTGGGCCAGATTACAAGTGGAGCGCTAAATATTGCTTTCATGAAATTGATATTTGTTCTTTACTGTGTGATGCCAGTGCACGCTAATGTGCACTGGTATTACAAGTTAACAGCAATGCGAAAGCGATTTGGTCACTTTTAGAAAATTAACCAGAGATTGGATCTTTGGTTTATTTTCTGAATGCTATTTGCTGCCGCAAGCTCTCAGTAGCAATAACCAGCCACTTATGATGGCTAGTTAATTATCACGCGCCTGCAAACGGGCAAATTTGCCTGTTTGCGGGTGTGCAATAATTTAGTGCTCCGCTTGCAATATAGCCCTTTGTCTGTAAAAGAGCTAGAGCAACTATTGTTAAAGGACAGCTGCTTGCATGTACTGTTTTTGGACAAATGCACATTCTGCACAAAAATCTAATTTTCTTTTCGTTTTAATGAAATCAAAATCCGAATGCACCATCGAAAATAAAAAAATAAAAAATACTGAAGAACATTAAAAGTATTCATTAGTTACCTTTGTTTTTATTTTTTTTAAAGGGCTTAATACTTACGGAAGAGATATCTTCCGCTCGATTTTTAATCTAGCCCTATATTAATAAAAAAATGTTTACTGTCACTCTGTGTTCTTTACCAATCTTGGAACAAGTGTTGTTGTGACACAAAGAAAAGTCCCTCCTCCTGTAATGTAATCGTCTGTGTAAGTATAAACGACATACATTTCTTATATTAATTTTGATTGGATACATCCAGTTGCTGTCCTGATCCTTACCATAGAAGGATTGAATTACCACATGCTTTTAGTTATGAGAGCTCAGATATAGGTCTATAATATGTGAATAATATTCTGTTGAATACTAATTTATTTTAATTTTTCAGAATTTTACTACGTGTTTTTTTTTTTTTTTTGAGGTTATCCATGCCTGGGAATAGAAGTATCCCCATCATATGTGAGGACTTTTAACTTTGACCTTTTTATAAGCACGTTTTGGTTAAGCACAGTGTTACAGTGTGAGTGTCTGCCCCATTACCATACCACTTTCGGTTGGGGTACCTCAAGGCTCTGTCCTCGGTCCCCTTCTCTTCTCAATCTACACAACATCATTTGGTTTCTTAATAAAGTCCTACGGGTTTCAATACCATTTGTATGCTGATGACACCCAAATTTATTGCTCTGCACCAGACCTAGCTCCTTCCTTACTAACCCGTGTCACTAACGGTCTTTCTCATATCTCATCTTGGATGTCCTCTCACTACCTTAAGCTAAATCTCTTCAAAACTGAGCTCCTTATTTTCCCCCCTTCTTCCAAAATCTCCACCACCCAATTTTCAATAACTGTTGATAATTCCATCATTACCCCTACCCTGCATGCCCGATGTCTTGGGGTCACACTTGACTCAGACCTTTCTTTTACTCCTCACATTCAGTCCTTGGCTAAAGCCTGCCACTCCCACCTTATAAACATCTCTGAAATTAGACATTTCCTTACACAAGACACAACTAAGATTTTAATCCACTATCTCATCCTTTCCCGTCTCGACTATTGCATCCTGGTCTACCTAGCTGCCGCCTAGCTCCTTTACAATCCATAATGAATGCCTCTGCCAGGCTCATCTTCCTTACACGTCGCTCTTCATCTGCTGCACCTCTTTACTAATCCCTTCACTGGCTTCCTCTTGCCTCCAGGATTAAACACAAAATCCTCACTCTGAAATACAAAGCTCTCAACTGCACTGCTCCCCCCTACATTTCCGACCTTGTCTCCAGATACTCTCCCTACCATCCCCTTCGCTCTGCTCACAATCTCCTACTCTCCTCCTCGCTTGTTACTTCCTCAAATTCCCTTTTAAAGGACTTCTCCAGACTGACTCCCATCTTGTGGAACTTCCTGCCTCGCTCCACAAGACTCTCCCCTAGTTTTAACAGCTTCAAGCACTCACTATTCAGGGATGCAACCTATTCTAACCTTTCCTAACTCCATTGCTTACCCCTTGAACCCCTTAGAATGTAAGCCTATGAGCTCAGCTGTTTGTAGATCACCTTCATAAGAGCCAACTACAACAGTGCAACTCTCGGCAGGGCCCTATACCCATCTGATTCCTATAATTGCTACCTTGAATACCGCCTATGTTTATATCGCTGCGGAATCTGTTGGCGCTCTACAAATATCTGATAATAATAATTATAGCAATTACAGTACATATTTGTTTTTTATTATTGACTTTGTTATTTGTCATGGACTTTCACAGTATTAGTGCCATTTTTATAGGTAAATATTTAAGTTCAATCAAGATGGAATAGATTCTTTATTATTAAAAGAAAATGTCAGTGTTTTGTTATTTTTGAAAATATTTTCGCCAAAAAAATAATCACACCGTTTATGGCGATTTAAAAGTAGACAAGGAACCACTCATGTTAGTTTGATAAATTGTTCATGGAATAATTACCTTTTATACTGTAGAACAAAGAGATTATTGAAAGTAAAATGCAATTTGTAAATATTGGCGTTTAATGAATTCAATACAATCAAAATTACTATGATTACAGATAGATATATACAAAATTAGGGGATGATGATAAATAGTGAATATGATATTATTTATAAGGGATACCAATTTATAGATTAAAAAGACTGAGTATTAAAAATACTCTTGTTTCAGGGGCGAAGCCAGCTTGAGAACAGTATGTCCACAATAAAATCGAGCTCTATGTCACATTCTTCTAGAGGAGAATAGTAAGGGAGGATAGGAGCTTTGTTTATACCTCAAAGGAAGCCTGAGGAGAGGGCAATGCAGAAGAGAACTGTGGAGGCAACACCCGATACCGACTGAGAACCCAATACCAACCACACTGTAGAAGCCAAGCAGCTGTGAGGAGCAGCTTCATGGTCCATCATCACGGCTTCTCTCCCTCTGCAGATCAGCCCACTGATTCATCTATAGAATAGTAAGCAGAGTGCCTGGATGGATACACTATTAGCTGCATAAATATCTAAAAAGTTTGAAAAAGTCCCCGACTCCTCATGGCTGAAGGCAATGCAGGCCTAAGTGCATGAGTACCCACCATGCATGAATTGCAGCACATGCTTTAATAATCATAAACCCATCGCAGGCACAAGCAAAGAACCCTAAGTATAACTGATTATAGTTTATTTGGGGCCTGACTTTAATGATAATGGTGGGCACATGCAGATACTTTCAATGTAGTAGATGTTTCTAAGCACAGTGGATTATTGTTTGGCTAGATAATTCACCTTACTGCTACAACTGAGTATTTTCTGAAGTCATGACATCGCTTCCTGAGCTTCCTTGTACCCAACTGGACTCCTCATTGCATCCTTCTATATACATCAAAACTGTTAATTCCACAGGGAACGCATTGTAAATACATATTTCTATACACATTTTATAGACAAGCTAGACAACACTACAGTCTCTGCTTATACCTGTGTACTCATAATTGTAATCAGGAAGACTACATGCAGTATGTGGATCTCCACATGTAAATTTTATTTCAAACCTCTCACACGTTGTAATATGAAGATGAGCACTTAAAGGGACAGTCTAGGCAAAATTAAACTTTCATGATTCAGATAGGGCATGCAATTTTAAACAAATTCCCAAATTACTTTTATCATCAAATTTGCTTTGTTCTTTCAGTATTCTTTGTTTTAAGCTAAACCTAGAAAGGCTTATATGCTAATTTCTAAGCCATTGAAGGCAGCCTCTAATCTTAGTGCATTTTGACAGTTTTTTTTTACAGTTAGACAATGCTAGTTAATTTGTGCCATACATATAACATTGTGCTCACTCCAGTTGAGTTACCTAGGAGTCAACACTTATTGGCTAAAATGCATGTCTGTTAAAAGAACTGAAATAAGGGGGCAGTCTGCATAGGCTTAGATACAAGGTGATCAAAGAGATAAAAAGTATATTAATATAATGTGTTGTTTTTGCAAAACTGGTGAATGTGAAATAAAGGGAGTATCTATTTTTTTAAACAATAAACATTCTGGAGTAGACTGTCCCTTTAATTTAAAACTTTAGAAACAGCGATGACTGCACCACTACCAACCATCAGAAAATGGCGACTTTTCAGAAGACGTTACTGCTTCACAACCCGAGGATAACAGTCCTCTCACTAAGGTCCCGATGGGCTAAACTTTGCAATTTCAGAATTTTTTTTTTTTATAACTGTAAAAAAAGGGGAAGTCCCTGCATATGGCGAGATGTCTCCTACTGTAAGTAATGGAACTTGCTGGATTATTTTAATATGCAGTTGTTTTTCCTATTAGGGTTATAAGTATTTTGAGTGAAAACCAGCGTTAGAGGCTCCTAACGCTGGTTTTAGGCTACCGCCGGTATTTGGAGTCAGTCAGGAAAGGGTCTAACGCTCACTTTTCAGCCGCGATTTTTCCATACCGCAGATCCCCTTATGTCATTTGCGTATCCTATCTTTTCAATGGGATCTTTCTAACTCCGGTATTTAGAGTCGTGGCTGAAGTGAGCGTTAGAAATCTAACGACAAAACTCCAGCCGCAGAAAAAAGTCAGTAGTTAAGAGCTTTCTGGGCTAACGCCGGTTCATAAAGCTCTTAACTACTGTGCTCTAAAGTACACTAACACCCATAAACTACCTATGTACCCCTAAACCGAGATCCCCCCACATCGCCGCCACTCGATTAAATTTTTTTTAACCCCTAATCTGCCGACCGCCACCTACGTTATACTTATGTACCCCTAATCTGCTGCCCCTAACACCGCCGACCCCTATATTATATTTATTAACCCCTAACCTGCCCCCCACAACGTCGCCGCCAGCTACCTACAATAATTAACCCCTAATCTGCCGTCCGCACGCCGCCGCCACCTACATTATAGCTATGTAAGCCTAATCTGCTGCCCCTAACACCGCCGACCCCTATATTATATTTATTAACCCCTAATCTGCCCCCCTCAAAGTCCCCTCCACCTGCCTACACTTATTAACCCCTAATCTGCCGAGCGGACCGCACCGCTACTATAATAAAGTTATTAACCCCTAATTCGCCTCACTAACCCTATAATAAATAGTATTAACCCCTAATCTGCCCTCCCTAACATCGCCGACACCTAACTTCAAACATTAACCCCTAATCTGCCGACTGGAGCTCACCGCTATTCTAATAAATGTATTAACCCCTAAAGCTAAGTCTAACCCTAACACTAACACCACCCTAAGTTAAATATAATTTAAATCTAACGAAATTAATTAACTCTTATTAAATAAATTATTCCTATTTAAAGCTAAATACTTACCTGTAAAATAAATCCTAATATAGCTACAATATAAATTATAATTATATTCTAGCTATTTTAGGATTTATATTTATTTTACAGGTAACTTTGTATTTATTTTAACCAGGTACAATAGCTATTAAATAGTTAAGAACTATTTAATAGCTAAAATAGTTAAAATAATTACAAAATTACCTGTAAAATAAATCCTAACCTAAGTTACAATTAAACCTAACACTACACTATCAATAAATTAATTAAATAAAATACCTACAATTACCTACAATTAAACCTAACACTACACTATCAATACATTAATTAAATACAATATCTACAAATAAATACAATGACATAAACTAACTAAAGTACAAAAAATAAAAAAGAACTAAGTTACAAAAAATAAAAAAATATTTACAAACATCAGAAAAATATTACAACAATTTTAAACTAATTACACCTACTCTAAACCCCCTAATAAAATAACAAAGAACCCCAAAATAAAAAAATGCCCTACCCTATTCTAAATTACTAAAGTTCAAA